>NC_072736.1:51408150-51565030 GCF_026930045.1 Uloborus diversus
TCTGTTCCTTTTAGTTCAGGAGGTAATTTTGAAAGAATACTATGTTCATTTGATATCCATTTTCGAAGAGTGAATCCACCTCTTCTCATTAGATTAATTAAATCACTCATGAGATTTTCAGCTTCCTGAATTGAATCGGCTCCTGTTAATAGATCATCTACGTAAAAGTCCTTGTCGATAACTTTTGAGGCTTTAGGAAAATTCATCTCTTCATCTTCAGCAAGTTTTTTAATAGTTCTTATGGCTAAATACGGTGCGCAAGCAGTTCCGTAAGTCACTGTCTTCAATCTATAGTCTTCAATCTTTTGATCGGGATTTTCTCGCCATATAATTCTCTGAAAATCAGAATCTGAATGTGAGACAAGAATTTGTCGGAACATTTTTTCGATATCAGCAGCAAGAGCTATGGAGTGTATTCTGAAATTTGATAGAATATAAAATAGATCAGTTTGGAGTTTGGGTCCAGCATGCAAAACATCATTTAGCGAGATGTTTGTGGATGATTTAGCTGATGCGTCGAACACAACTCTTAATTTTGTGGTGCTGCTTTGTTCTCTAATTACTCCGTGGTGTGGCATATAAAAACACTTGCGATCTTCTACTATGATCTCTTTTGTTTGCACTAATTCCATGTGGTTTAAGGATAAATATTCCCTCATGAAATTCTTGTATTGATCATACATGCTAGGATTTTGGATTAGTTTCCTTTCCAACGACAGAAATCGTGCAACCGCTTGATCTCTCGAATTTCCAAGACTTGGTTCTTCCTTGAATGGCAGTTTGACTTCATATCTTCCAGTGTCATCTCTAGTTGTAGTTTCTGAGTAAAAATTTTCACAGTTTGCGTCTTGAATGCTTAACTTTTCTTTCTGAGGAATAGATTCCAATTCCCAGAATTTCTGAAGAACTTCATCAATTTTTACACTGGTATGGTGACTCAATTTGGTATTTTCTGTACCTTCATATAATTTGGACGATACCCTTCCTGAGAGAATCCAACCTAACTTTGATTGAATAGCTGTAGGTGTGTCTTTTCCACCACTTATCTTGCGACCTTGAATTATGTCAAAAAATACATCTGCACCTAATATTATGTGTATGTTTCTGGAGATGTAGAAATCAGGATCTGCTAACTGCAAACTTTCAATGTGTGACCATTTATGACTAGAAATAAGGAAATTTGGTAATTTCGTAGTAAGTTCTTTAACTATTAGTGCTTTAGTAGAAAAGGTTTCTGAATTAAACCGTGGAGTAAAGTTTAAATTTACTAAGTAATTGGACTTTCCAGCAACTTGATTACCAGTTCCTATGACTAAGTGATTAGTTGAAAATGTTTTTAGATTAAGTCTATTACAGCATTCTTCAGTCATCAATGAGGTTTGAGAACCACAATCGAGTAAAGTTCTAAACAGTTGCCAATGTCCTTGAGAATCCTTGACTTTGACTAAAGCTGTAGATAGCAGAATATTGTACGAATTATTCAGACCAGTTAAAGCTAGACTGCTGGACTGAGAATTATTAACTTGAACAGAATCACTTGACCTCTGTGCAGAATTATCGACTGAAAGGTTCGATTTGTATGAAGAATCATGTAAGAGAGTGTGGTGTCTTTTAGAACAATCTTTGCAGTGAAAAGTAACTTTACACTTCGAAGTATCGTGATTAGCTCTCAAGCAGTTAAAGCAAAGTTTATTCTTCTTCGCTAGATTCCACCGTTCTTGAGTGCTCAAATTTTTGAATTCTGAACATTTGAACAATGCATGATCTAAATTGCACAATACACAACTTCTACGATTTACGTTTGTTACGGAATTATAGCTAACTGACTTCTTGGATTTCAAAAGTTCCTCTTTGGGATAGATTTCTTTGCAGGTTTTCATGCTTCTGGCATGCTTTTCTAAAAATTCAATAAATTTCTTATACGATGGAATTTCTTCATCTTCTAATGTGAGCTCCCACTGTTTTCGGATATTATCATCTAAGCGTTTTTCGAGAAATTGAATAATGATTAATTCTGAAAGTTTGTCTAACTCAAATCCCAACGTTTTTAGATTACGAATTGCTTCATTGCAAGAATCCAAAATATCCCGAAGAGATTTAGAAGTCATCAATTTGACTGGTTTAATGCTAAATATTTTCGAAACTAAAGCATATGATAACTCTCTTTTGTTGTCATAACGACTAATTAACGTTTCCCAAGCTTGAGAATAATTATTTTCTGTGATAGGAAAGCCCTTAATTAGTCGAGCAGCTTCTTCTGTAACTGATGCATGCAAGTATTGCAATTTTTGTAGTTGACTTAAATTAGAATTATCATGAGGTCATTTCCATGCGTGACTTACACTACAATTGACAATTTAACAAGTATTGTTTGCATAGTTAATAATCAATTTTCATTTAATCAAAAAATCTTATTGTATGTCAGTTTACCTCTGAACATGTAGTATTTTTAGCAATATACAAAAACTTTTTTACATTTTGTATTTTACCAAAAAATCATAAAATTGTCATGATGTGACTTACACTACAGGAAAGGAAGTCAAGTTTTAGATACCATTCTAAATTCAATTTTCTTCTTCACTGGTGTAGTAATTTAACATTCAGTCAGTGTATTCTTTTAATACAAGGTTTAAAGCTATAAAATTGAATACAAACAAATTTTTAACTATTAAAGAAAAATATTTATTAGCATTTTTGTGCGTGACCTACACTACATTAATTTTGTGACTTACACTACAGTATGTAAATTTTATAACAACAATGGATACTGAACAAATTTAAGTAACTTTAAATCTTGTAAATGGAAGTTTAGTCACTGTATATATAGTAAATTAAAGTTAAGCCATTGCATACATGGTAAAATCATAAGTGGGAAAAGTGATATGTAACCGCCGGTCAAAGTTAGGTTCCGGTAATTTTTTAATACCTTCTTCAATGTCAATGTCTGACGAATCTTCATTGACAGGCCACGTGAAGTAACTTCCTTTACATTGCAGAAATTTCACTTTTATCGAAAACAAATCTTTGCTTAATATCTGTCCCACAAAATACTTGACACTTTTCTTTCCTGCAAATGGTACTAAAACCCAGCCGCCGACATCAAATTCTGTTTCATCTGCTTCTTCTTCTATATCTACATCTACATCTTTTTCCACATCTACATCTCCATCTTTTTCTGTATCTACATGTCCATTGGTTAAATCAACTGTACAAAATTTTTTGGGGTTCAAGGAAACATTTGAAAATTTAAGTATGTATTTCTTTACTTTAATGAAACAGTGGGATTTCTGAGTATCGGGAATCGGAAATATTTCTTTTCCGTTTGGAGAGCAAATATCATTGAGTTTAGTTATTTCTCCCTTTATGTTGTTGTCAGAAATATATAACAATGTGACGCTTGGGCAAATATCTTGTGCACAGAGAAAAAATTCTTCTGCAGAATGTGGATCAATTTTCCTGGAGAGGGTGGCTTCTTTGACCCTTCTCTTCACCGTGCCACCAAGTCCATCAATAGGTCCTTTACCATGACTGTTTGCAGAGAAATGCCATTCAAAAATGGGGAAGTTTTGGAACATGGCGATGCAGATTGAATATTTTTGCTTAAAGTGTTGTCCAGTTCCATCTGATTTGTATATAAGTCTTGAAATAAACAATTCAGGAAAGTCGCATTGAATTTTCTCTATGATTTTTTCATTAAATACAGCTACTGCATATTTGTCGTGCTGCATGTAATCTGATACTACAACTATTGGCACAGTTTTTTTTTCATTTTGATATATGAAATATGCTATGGCTGTGTATATTGTACACGATTTCGAGACCCAATGAGCCGACTGTATCTCATCTTGATAGAAGAAACTATAATTTTCACTGAAGTCGAAATGTAATAGCAAAGTGTTGGTTGGTATGCCTGCCTTCAATTCTAAAAAAAAAGTATCTTGTTGCCGCTTGATATAAACATGTGTTAAAAACTGTGGAAGTTTAGATTCTAATTTTTCTAAAGCATCTTTTAAAGTAGAAGAAACATTTCCCCTGAAAAGGGTTTTTGTCTCATCTCTCATCCATTGTGAATATTTAATTTCCTCTTCCAAATTCAAATCTTCAGTTAGCTCTTCCATGACATTGTGAAATTTCTGTAAATTTCCACAAATGGAACATCTTCCATAAAAGCAATCTTCCATATTGCCATCACAAACAATTAGCTTGACCAATTCTGAAGCATAATTTGGTAACTGTTTGACTGCTTGTAAAATTAATCGAACATTTTCGTGGTAAATACACAAACATAAATTTGATGGTGTTTGATGTCTGAGGCAAATGTGACCTGGTCGCAACTCACAAAATTTAGAGCGACCAATCTTAACACTTGGATTTTCAGCTTTAAAAATTTCATAAGTTTCTCCAAGAGTCAACATCAAATATCTCTTCTGAATCTTATTTTTGTTGCCTTCTTCATCCTTCATTATTATAAAATCCCTAGTACCAGGTGCCTGGTAGGATATACTATCATTTTCAAAAAAAGATAATACATGAGAAATTACTTCATTACTTATCTTGGTTACTCTTGATGACTGGGGAGCAGGTGATTTTAAGATGTTAGGAACTAGCTGGTGAGCTAACTTTTTCACAAGAGCTTGACATTTGTTAGGACTTGTGGGTAGGTTCCTTTTGACTTTTGCAATGGCTTTCCCAAATGACATTGGACTTTTAAATGCTTTTCTTGGTGAATCGGAATTGGGATCAAAAGAAGTACTTTGGTTTTTTGAAGCATCTCTTATGGATTTTTTTAGTCTGTACTTTCTCATTTCTTCTCTTTTCTTTACTCGTAGAGCTTCTTTATCCTCAATGGTCATTGACTTTTTCTTTGCTGTACGCCTACTCTTCTGTTTTTTGGTTTCATTTTCTTTAAATTTTTGAAATTTATTACTAGCTTTAAGTCTCTCCCTTTGCTCTCTTTTTCTTTCAGCTGCTGATTTAGCCATCTAAAATCAAGATGAACAAAATATCAGAAATGTACAAATCTAATGGCTTGTCTACAGCAGATAGATCAAACAGAAGCTGTGACTGACACTACATTGTGACTTACACTACAAAGTTAAAATATTTCATAAATAGAGAAAATGACTTAAAATTTAAAATTTAAACATGTGTTAATTAGAGACATTACACATAGAAATAAATAACTTAAAAATTTTAAAGAAAAGCTTAATTTTGAATCAAGTAGAGAAACTTTAGTATCTTTTTGTGACTTACACTACAACCAAAACAAGGTGATTTTTATGCTTCTTATTAAGTAACTTAAACTCATGAATCACTATTTAAAATAGGTTTTTTAATGGTAAATATATTATATTTTAATAATTAATCTACAAAAATCTGATGAAAATGCCACTTACCTTAAAATTCAAGAAATCAAAATGATGAAAAAAGACAGACCATGCTTTCAAAACAAAGTAGCCATTTCGAAACTGCAGTGTTGCCACAGATAAAAACAAAAATAGTTTTTGATGTAAAATTTTTACATTTCAGACTATTCTAAAATACATATAAAAGTTATAACTGTTTTAAAAAATATTTTTGTAATTCACTTGTTGGATACATTTACATGGAATTAACCATGAATAGTCGAAATGAAAATTTGTTTAAAGCTAATCCAATTACTTATATTTCCGTTAAATGCTGGAAGATCGAATTTAGGCAAATTTATGCTCGTACTTGTTTGAAAAGGTCCACTTCGCGATGGTAATGTAGACCGATTATCTTTCTCAAAGTCAAGCTTAATTTTTTCAATTCTGCTTTCAATATCGAACTGAAGATTTAGAATTTTATCTGAATATTCTTGGCTAGCTTCTATTTCATTTTCGAATTCATCCATATCTTCGATTAAGTTTTCAACTTCTGCATAAGCGACTTGAATTTGATTTAGCTTACTATTTAATTGCAGCTTGAATGTGCTTAAATCTTCCACAGTAACGTCTTCATTATTTAAATGCTCAGAAATTTTATTCAGTAGCTTAGTTGTTACCGCGCGAATAGTAGCTCGTTTCTTTTTTGCTTTTTCATACGCAGATGCAGCTTTAGAAGTCATGGTTTATCACAAAATGAAAGATAGAATGAGAATAAATAGAATAGAATGTATCTAAATCATGCAATAAAGTCTAATAGAATAGAATGTATCTTTGGTTGTAAACCAGGGTTAAGAACCTTTTCCGAGAATTACAACAAAATATATCAACATTCAAGAATGATTTTTCTGATAAACGTTTCTTATACACTTCATTCAGAAGAGAATATAAACCATTTCAATGAATAAAAGACTCAGTTTCATTTATAGCACAAATGAATTAGAATAATAATGTTCATGGGAATTTGCATTCGAATATGAATTAAATGTCCGTTATTTACGTTTTATGCAATGTCCTACATTTGCATTTTTCATTACAAGAGATTTTAAAATATCGTACCTTATGAAAAGGATTCCATGAATCATAAACGAAACAACAAAATCCTCACTGGTGGCTCCAAAAATGGTTGAGCATGGCGGGCTACGTGACCTTTTGAATAGTAGAGCCGCTTACTCTTCGTTGTGAATTCGCAATAAAATATACTTGCAATAACTATACTGAACATTTATTACAACACACGAACGTAACATTTAACATAAATTCAGAAATAAATATAACTTAGAATGATCGAGATATTTTAGAAAGAAAAGAATGTGATGCAGCAACGCTGCTTGACTTATCGCTACTCAGTCATCTTTTTCTATTCTATTCTATTCAAGAGTCACAACTGACTACAACTGCATTTATGACGAGGACTGCATACTAAGTGCCTTGCCTCCATTGTTTTTATATACCGATAGATGGCAGCACCATCACCGGATCGAGCAGTTAATGAGAATTTAGAACCAGTCCAAGAGCTAATAGCTACCTGGTACTAGCACCCCCAGAGGTATCGTTTCACTTGGAGGACATTGAGACCACGAGCATATTTAACGTAGCCCAGTCCCCTTTAATAACGACGGTGGGTCTTCGACCAGCAAGGATCGAACCCGAGGCCCTCCGGCCCCGAGTCCAATGCCTTACCGATCAGGATACCACGGCCCTAGTCATCTTTTTGTTCCATCAAGAAACTTAAATTTTAACGTTGCCACTCACGCAAGCAATGAAAATTATAATAATTAAATTAAAGTTCTAGGCTCAGCTGCAGACGATAAGAACTACCAGTATCTCTCATTAAGTATATCTATTTGAGCAAGGCAAATTTTACGGAAATCTTTCAAATAAAGAAGCAATTTGCACCCGTCATACGATAGTCTAGTATTTTATTAAAGCATAGAAGAATTTCAACCAGAATGACTAATCGATAGCTCTTTGAAAACAAATCAAAAATATGCAATTTCAGTTTCAAAACTTCAGATTCAAATATGCATTTAAAAAGAAGTTTGTTTTATAAATGGAAACTGTCAAGTTTAATTGTGTCATTTTTTTAATCTATTTTTAAGGTTGATTCTTCGGAGATCTCGAAGCCAACTAAAATGTTGCTACTTTGTAAGTACTGATTACGACTAGAAACCGAAAGAGTGATAGATAAGGTTTTTGAAGTTTACTGTTCAGAGACAAAAATAAACATTTAAAGCGTGATTTATATACTAGAAAGAAAGTGTGCAATTATAAAAACACATTGTGAAATAATCTTGATTTAATGTTTTATCACATATTAAAGAGTAGGAGATATTTCACTGAGAAATGCGAATGGCAGTTCACCACTGCTCATTTTTAGTTGCCCAAACTAAACTATAAATGAATCAAATGAATCACTTAACCAACGTTTTGAAGCACAAAAATGGCAAATTACTGTGGACATGTGTTTTGAGGGGAAAATCAAACCAGGTAGCATAGTAATGCTGCGATTGGGATCTCCTTAACCAATGCAGCCAGGTTAGGTTTTCCCTAACTATATGATGGGAAATAAAATTTCATTGTCTGGTTGGAACTGACGTAGCGTTTCTTACTATAAAATTTCAGTGATTTATACATGAGACATTTAGTATTCAAATCAGCTCAGCTCATGAATGTTCAAATTTTTTTTTTAGTTTACTTCCTAATTTGATGCTTTTTGGTTGATAGTAGCCAAAAAGCGATTTGGAACGATTCCCTCACAATCAGGTCGAAAACCGCTGCTAATTTTTTTTTTTTTTTTTTTTTTTGAAACTAGCACAATCCATGGTTGTATAAAAACGGCAACAACTCACGGGTGACATCAACGAAATTACTGTAGTAAATCACTCAATTAAATCAAATTTCTGATTTTACAGACTAATGAATGGCATGAAATAGAGATGCCACGTGAATTTAATTAGAATTTGAAAAGAAAATAACCAAAAATATTGATTTATTTCAAAACCAGATTAATCCAAATCATTTCAATGCGGAAATAACTGAAAAATGCTGCTAATTTGAAAAGAAAAATAGAAATGAAATCTTACACCGAAGTCCGTTCAAATGAAAATAAATTCATTTGGAAACATTAAATGAGATGAGCGAAAATGTTTTGGTCTCTTCGGTAAATTTTAAAAATCGGATTGAGTTGGTTTAATACTAAACGCTTTATATACTACCTACCTTTTAAAGGTTATAAGTAATAACGCCGAAATCATAACCTTTAAAAGTGTATAATTACACTTTTAAAGGTTATGATTTCGGCGATTCGAGTTGAAATGATTAATTAGTTTACAAAACTGCTCTGAAAGTGAACGGTTTGCTGCTTGGAGCCTAGATTACTTTAAAATAATTATACTTCCGGTTCAGTTCACTTCGATTACAAAATAATACTAATAATAATAATTTTCCTAACCTTTAACTTTTCCACTGAGATTTGATCAATGAAAACTATCAGCTCCATTTATTATATGAATAGAGAAATAATATAATTCAAAATATATAATGCTAGTAAACTCCCGATTATCGGCGGTCATATTATCCGCGAGTCTTTTCACAATTTTTTTTCTCCAACGGCGGTGAATAATAATTATGTTATTGTTTGTTTTTACCTTTTACATATATTTTTTACAATCAATGTTATTGTTTTAAGCTATAACTTAAATGTATGTGTGGGTTTTATTCCTATTTTTTAGCTATTGTTTACACCAGTATCGTTTTTTACCTATTATTCGGATTATCCGCGGTTTCGCTTATCCGTGGTTACCGTGCCACCCTAAACCGCGGATAATCGGGAGTTGACTGTACTATAAATTTGTGCATAAAACATTTTGTTTTCAATTCCATTTTTTTCTCTTTCATTTCAATAATCAAAAGGTTCACATAAGATTCCATTTGGAAGGCAAACTTCTTGCATTTTGATACCAATCGAAAAGTTACAAAATGAATTTTTTTTAATGAATTTTTTATGTAGATTAGAGTGTTTGAATTACTGGGTAAAGAAAAAACAGATGCATTTTTTATTTGCTGTCAACAAGGAAGTCTGTTGTGTAGTATATTTAAAAATGTATGTAATATATTCATAAAAAGCTCGATGCTTTAAAACATCCACGTTTTTTTGATTCGATGCATCAATACCATTGATGTTTTAATTTCTTACATCAATGTTTTGAAACATCGATGTTTTGCCATCGATACAGCACCTCTACCGTCAATAAATTCGGATAAATATTTTTTTTGCTCAACTTATTAATTTCGTCCTCTTAAAGTTTTTTTTTTTTTTTTTCTTCTTCTCCCAAAACTTTTTGCTTTGAGGTCGTTCACTAATGATGTCCCGCTTTTGGTGAAAGAGGGATCGAGAGAATGTTAGTTTAGACAAGGGGGAGGGAAGGGAAGCATGTGATATCACATATCTTGGTTGAAATAAATGTATTTTTTATTTCACTATGTTTATAAAGCATAGCGCGATACAGGGGCGGGGAGGAGGTAAAGTGTAAGGTTACCGTTTTTGACAAAAGAGAGGGAGGAGTCAAATATGTTGAATAAAAAGTGTGATATCGTTTTTAATGGTCAGCATTTTTTAATCGCTTTTATTTTCTCTTTTCTCTGATATATTTTTATTGCATTTTGATCACTGAATTAATGATTTACATTTTTGGCAGTTTTAGCACTTGTTCATTTTTCTACCATCTTAGTCATGAAATCATAACAACATTCATTAGAATCATAGATTATGCACTTCACAATAAGTTTAAATGTATTTCTACTTTCAATACGCAATTAAGAACCTGGATTTTGCCGATCTGAAAGATTTAAGCAAGTGCCTACAAATAAAACCCCTAAGCAAAGAAATCCCCTAAAAATGTTTTTACTGAGTTTCTTTAAAACTAAAAAAAATCCGTTTCGATTGTCCAAAATTTTCCTTTAAACATTTTTGTTTTCATAAACATACAAAAAATTCTATTCAAGTACGAATAATAAGAGAAACTGAGATGCCGTTTGTTATTAAAGTTAAAAATATTCATCATACTAAAAAATTCAGAAGATTTTTTTTTAAAGTACTCTTTATCAAAAATGTCCAAAAATTCAAAAACAAAGTAGTAAGTCACCATTTTTTTTTTTTTTTGAAAAAATGCCCTGATATGAAAATTTAAAAGTCTAAAAATATGTCTTTTTAAGAAAATAAATTTAACAATGCAAATATCATCGAAATCAGATTTGCACCTTACGTAGAGAAATTCCGGCTGTATCCTTTATCACGTTTAGTACCAACTTTAAAATACACCTAAACTTCTTTTTGTGTGGTAGATAGGGGCCGCATAAAAAAAAAATCGCTCAGAATTACACTATTAACCACTCATTTTAAAGATAGGTTATTTCCATAAACCGCAAAAAAAAGTGCACAAAAAAAAAAAAACACTTCACAAAAACTGGGATGGGTGTATCCCATATCGATAGGCTTAGCTCTTAGCTGGATCAAATGGATTAAACTTTTTAGGGTATTAAATTAAAAATTTGAATGCTGGTTTTATTTCTACTATTGTTTGAAATTTATTTATATTATCATTTATTAATCCGTGCGCATTAAATGTCGCTACTACTGTTTTCGGCCGAAAATTATAGCGTTTGCAATTTATGCATCAATGCGAATTTCACTCAAAAAATTAATTGATTAATCTAAATCGCTTGCCACATCACCAAAATTAACGAAATTCTCCACAGTTAAAAAACGCATGCAACAAGAATAAAAAAAAATAATACAAAGAAATGAAGGAGAAAAAGCAAATCATCTTTTTAAAATTGATTTTTCCAAGTTATCTTCTTTCACCGATTGCAGTATGATAGCGGAATGAGGTATGTCCTCAATTTTGGAACAAAAGTTAGACGAAATCGCCCTAAATAATAAAAAAAACAGGAACCTTTGAATGATATCTAACGATTAAACCAAGGTTAGGTTGGTAAAGGTTGATTTTGAAAATAGTTTTCACTTTGAAGACTTGCTGTTGTAAAAGAATATTCTTCAAAAATTTGTCAAGAAAATCATCTTTACTAATTTTCAAACGCGAATGCAAAACAGCTGTATTAAGTAATACTATTATCTTATTTCTCAAAGGTTAGCATTTATCCCTCTTTAAACTAATTTCCAATACGAATTACGTGCAGCTAGTTTTTTTTTTTTTTTCTATTATCATTTTAAAAGTATCTTTTGACTTTAAATACAAAGCTTTTGAATGTAACAAAATATTTAATTTAAAAAGAAATAGAAGTATTTCATAGCGGTCGGTCTTATAAGCACACGGCTAGCAAAAAAAATATATATAGCACAAAAATTTGAGATTTAAAATCAAAATCATTTTATGAACCCAATCTATTCAATTCAAAAGTTATCCAACCTTGAATTAATGTTGATAACAATGGGCCATTCTCCGATTTTATACTTGTAACAACGTATCTAGTAGTTTGATAAGAAAATACGTAAAATTTATATTACATACTAAATCATCACGTTTTACTGCTACGAGATAAAGCTTTCTTGATTTTTCCAAGGATCACCCTTTTTGATCTTTGCATGCATATTTTTGTCACATCACATAATAAAAGCACGTTAACAGTTCATAATTACTCATAAAAGCGTAAGAAGAATGTGAAAAGAGTTTATTTGACAGTATTATTATTATTTACTGTAGTAATGCATTTATTTTGATAAAGCATATTAGTGATACATTTGGTTAATATCACACTTTTCTAGAATATAAGAGTCATGTTTATAAAAAATGCTGCCTAACTCCATTTTAAAGGATTTCCGTACACCTCTCAGCAGTCCAGTCATTTTGAAATTTTCCGGGGAGGGGGGGTGTACTCTCATTGCACTTCACGTTAAACTTACCTTAAAAGTTCACGACTTTTTTTACGTTTTTATTGTTTTTATTTTGTAGGTGAGGTGCTTGGGAGTTATTAATGTATAAACTTCTGACCAAGATTATGACTATTGAGTACTATTTTTTGAAATCTTGAAAGCCTTCTTTGTTTACAAGTTGTGGGGCAGTCTCTTATTATTACCCCATTTTTATTTTTTGTTGGGGTAATAAGAGACGGGTGTCTCTTATTACCCCATACTAACAAATTTCTTTATTTTAGGTGAAATACAATGAGTTTGATGGTTAGTCTATTTAGTAAGTTCATAGAATAGTTTTTATTAACGTAGTTTAAATCTAAAATCAGCTATACTCATCAGAGTAGACCATACTTAGATGTTATAAATGTATGATTTTATGCGTCTGTAAGTTACTAATAAATCAATACTACTTCATTAGATAATTAATAGCCTAAGTTCATTTATACTTAGTGACTAGAAAAAACTCTAATAACACAAACTTTAAAGACACGTTTTTCGCATATTTTCGACTATACTTTAGAGAACTTTTAAAATATTTTCTGGCCACTTTAAAAATTATATTGATGTTTTTGGTCAATCTCTAGATTATGTTCATTATTTAGAACTATCATTAAGTTTAATATTATAATATTTAGGACATAGTATTATAAGAAATGAATTTCACAAACACATTTGTAAACATTAATTTTTGAGAAAAAAATATTCTTTAACGGATGAAAATATCAAAAGTTTAAAAATATTGGCGGATTCAGAATTGTTTGCAGATGTCTCTCATTACTCTACATGATTTTACCTTGCTATATATGAAGAGTTGCAGCCTTAGTCTCTTATTACCCTACATGGGGTAATTAGAGACAAAACCTTATTGAAATCTTTAAACATTTTGTCACCAAAATGTTTAAGTTGAATAATTGCCTAAAAAATCAAGAGGAGTCCATTTAGTTCAGTTAATATGAGGTATTTGTTTCAAGTTATTTGGAATATTAGTATACATTTTATTAATTTTTTTGTCTCTTATTACCCTAGCCTCCCCCATTATTTTCACTTAAAAGTGATTACTTTTATATAGAAAATGCTAGGTGACAAAACCGCCTGCCGACAATTGCTATTGGTTAAAGGAAGTTGAAAAACAAGCAAACTACGGGACGGTTCGTGTTTTTTTTTTTTTTTTTCACCTTATCAAAAAGTACCAAACCTAGTTTCTTTTATATTTTATGGCACAAAAACCACAGCTGTTTTTTTACTTAGGCAGACAAAATTTACCTTGGTGCATCAAACCCAAGATGAATTTAGCATTCCAGGAGGACTTCAAAGGATGGCTGCCCTGCATGCGTATTCAGTAATAGAAAATTATGATTTCAGGCAACTATATGAGTATTTAGAAGTAAATTACCAACCCTAAGCCTGGGTGAGTTGAACTGCACCATTGCTGCGGTCACTCGTCTGGTTGTGCTAATTCTACATTAGCCACCAGATTGTTTGGGCTCTCCTGGCGCCTTTAAGAGGTTTTATGCCTCCAGCTCAATATAAATTAGATATAATATAATTTTAGAAAGTTATATAATTTGCTTAATGCCTGGATGTGTCCGTAAAATTGACCCATGTGACTAAAAAATTAAAGTCATTATCTTCACATTGTGAGCTATTCCCAAAGCTTATATAATTGAAAACTTTCTTAACTTTCACCGCAAGTGATTTTTCCTTCCGACATCATTCACCCATGAAAAAGAACATTCGAAAATTCTGTGAAACCTTTTCACGATCATTGAAACTTGCAAATATTTCAGCAACAAAGAATGTTGAAAAATGAAAACAACTAGGTATTGAAGTAAATAAAAAAGAGGGAAGAGAGATGAAATTTTTAAGACTGAACTAGCCTTCGGATTCATATTAAAAAAACTATCTGCTCATTAAAAGGCATCCCACTATTATTGCGCCAGTCATAAATCAACAAGCAACCAATTCGCATTTTTTTTCCAGCAGTAACAATCATCGAGTTCCTTTCCATCCTGCAATTTATCTTTCTCGGAATGGCAACTCGAAACAATGAGATACCAAATCGTTGCTCAGATAAACATTTCTAGAGTTGATTGTGATAATTTAAAAACGTTTTTATTTGTTCACCTCATTAGAAATCTTCCGGAGGCGATTAATCGATTTTTTATGGTTATTCCTTGCGAATAAATAATCGATTGCTCCATTGCTGAAGGATTGAAAATATGAAAGAAATTTCAACAATCTGTGCTAGCTAAAGCGAATCAAATACACATCCTTCTTTCAGGGAAAAATATCATAATTAGATATGAGCCGTTTGAAGAGTTCTTTATGTTCTCTTTTTTCTGTCTTTGGGACCGTATGCTCACTGTTATTTATTTATGGATTTTTTTTTTTTTTTCACTATCTCTATGAGTACTCGTTTTCGTTTATGTCTTACAGTTTTTGCGTATTTTTTCTGAACGTGGTGAGGTTTAAGGGAATGTTTATTGACAATGACGGAGTACCGTGGAAACAGGAGAAAAAAAATTGAGGGTTGTTCAAATACAAACACATTTTAGTAACTGAGTTTCACGTTGTAGTTTTGTCAAGTGATTCAAATTCAATTGCAGAAATCTTTCGCAGAGGTTAACCTTAAAATTCTTCTAAGCCTAATTTTATCCATTTAATAAAAGCCGTAATATTGCGAAAAAATGGCTTTAATTTGCTTGCTTAGATAACGTAGCATCTCAACATAAATTGCGAAAGAACTAACTTTCTAGCAGGAAATAGTGATATTTTCACCAAACATATTTGTAAAAAATTAAAACATATTTGTAAAAAATTAAAACATTTTTGTAATAACTTTGTGCGTAAAAAGTAAAATACGAATGACGTTGTTTTTTTTTTACTTATTTTTCATAATATTTGTAATGATTATTTAAAGGTAATGAAAGTAAGTGTGTTTCTAATCATTAGTCTTGTTAAAGACATTATATTCACTTTTAAAAAATACTGAAGCTGCCTCCACTGCTCTGAAGTTACGTAACTGATATGACTGGTGTAAGGTTACACATATCTTGTGGAAGGTTACACCGTGGTAATGTGACTATAGTGTAAGGTTACACTAGAATTTTCTGTATGCTTAAAGAGAAATTGCTTAAAAGGTTGCACAGAAGCAAAAACTAAGTTTTTCTATGAATTTCTTGAGTGGGTGCTCACTTTAAGTCATAAGTAAACTTTTATTTCAAACTAACTATTCGATAGTTAAAATTATCCAGATACATTTAATAATCAAGTAAAAATTTCTATCTGTATGTTTTAAATTTAAAGCATAAAAATAACTAGTACTTAAAATTTTCTTATACCAGTGTATAAAAAATAAATAAATAAAAATCGTGCAAAAAATCGCACCCCCCCCCCCTTTTTTTCGTTTTCTTTACATCTTTTGCTTTAAATCATTCATTTATTCAGTATTTATCAGTTTCATGTTTTTTCACCAATTAATATACACCAGTTATTGATTTATTTCCATTTACAAACAAGACATCTTTATTGCACTAAGAGAGGAAATAACACTCAGTGTCCAAACCCACAACGTGAGCTATACAGATAAGTCTCAACACAAGCATTTTTACCGCTCGGCCAATAAGGCTGGTATTCGTTTGTCTAATAAGAGGTTACCAGCTCTGTACCGATGACGGTATTTACGCATGCGCTTTGAATTCTACACAAACCATAGTGCAAGGTTGCTCCAACAGTTTGAGTTTTTAAAACATTGAAACTGCGCATTTAAGAATTCGTCTAAAGCGTTACACCTATTAAAACTGATAACCTTCCACTTTTTTTTTTTTTTTTTTTGCAATGAATGGGTGCGGGTATTGATGTATACGCGTTAGAATCAATACGTATTTCCACAACATTTCAGACATCTTCTTACATGCATAAAAGTATGGTAAGAGAATGGTTTTCAAATGTAAACAAGGGAGTATTTTTTGTCAGCATCTGAGGATTGAGTTTGCATCTATTGCACTATATGTATTGCACATTAATTGTGCCTTAATTTAACAGAAAAGCTTGAAACAATTGGACCCACAGTTTATTGCCAACTAATGCTGAAAAAACCGTTCATTTCATATTTCACTAATCAAAATTTTCAAAGTTGACTTTTGGGTAATCTCGTTACACAGTCTGGCATATCATTTTTTCTGAAAATTTTCTGCTAACCGGTCGATATATTGCCAAGTTGAGGACAAAAACTTGGCAACTTACAGCTTTTCGATATATCTCCAAATGGACGCCAATTAGATTCTAATCATTAAAGTTTTTGAAATATAATGAAGAAAGACTAAGTGGGGGTTAAAAGGATCATCTACACGTAAATTTTGTAGTTAAAGATTTTTTTTATGAGTTTCCTTTGCTGGGGTGGCTCTCCTATTTTTTCACACCACCCACTCAGGACAGGACAGAAACATGTTTATGCATACGAAAATGAATTCGAATCTTTTACAAAACCATATTTGAATACCTCAGGAAAAATGTAGAAGAATGGTTGGCTCTTTTAGCGCTAATTAAAGTTTTTAAACCTTTTTAAAATTAAAATGTTTGAATTCAAAAAATAGGATGATTTTAACAAGACAGTTACCCATCAGGAAAAGCTATTTTCGTAATGCTGCCTTCTACTACTGTTCATTAAAGTTAAAATAAAAGGACTCAAGTGATTTTGATTCCAAAAAATTTGGAGAAAAGGAATGAAAAATTAAAAGTTGGCTTCAGGGCGCAATCTACTTTGTATTTATGTCAGTAGTAAAATTTTCTTTCCACGCACTGTTTTTATGATGCCATACTATTCTATTTAAGTTTTAAATATATAGATGCATGGATGCTGATGAAATTACATTTAATTGGTTAGACTAATTATGAGAGCCCTAATGCTGATACTGCAAAACTAAATTTTAGGAAGCTACATATTAGTCGCTATAACGGTTCAAATTTCAAAAGAAGCAACCGAAGGTGTCCTCTTTTGGAAATATTCAAGGGATTTGTATGTTTGATCATGATATTATTGACAGCACAAGAGCCTGATTCTACAGATATAAAATAGGAAAATATATGAATAAATTGAAGATAATTTTTCATGTTTTTTGGGTGGAAGACAAATGTTTTCTATTCTGCATTAGGTTTTCATGTCCATTACTACTGAATTTAAGTTTCCTTTCTTGGTCTGACAACCTTCCATTTCTAACTTCATCTAGGTCAGCTGCACCAGTGTCTTTAATATTTACAGTAAAACGATTTTTCATCAAGTCATTCCCTTCAAGTTGAAAATATATTCAAACCATTTTTCTACACTGTAAAAGAAATCTGAAACATCACTGACTACTTCCGAGTAACGTTCCAAGATTTCAAGGATTTATACCAGTTTTCTGGGAAAAACAAGTTTTCTGCGAAAAGGTTTCCTGCATCGCATCAAGTTCTATGAATGCCGATTTAACACTGTGGCGAAAAGCATTTGCTTGCAATTCGTCATAGTTTCGATCATATTTGCTTCAGGAGCTTTCCTGGTAAACCAGGAAGGTGCCAAACCATTACTATATACATACATGAGTTTTCACTAAATGTTCCTAAATTATTCTAAAAACATGACTGCTTTTGATTATTAAGTTTCTGAATCGTGAAGAAAGAATCCAGGTTAATTTCAGGAAGGTCCAGGAAGGAGTCCAGGTTAATTTCAAGAACTTGTAAAAGGAAATTTTCCTGGTTTTTGCCAGATATGTTATTACCAGAAATTTAGAACATTAGATGCCCATTATTTTCCAGGAACGTTTCAAAATTTGTTAAATGGATGTCTAGGTTGGTTGAGGTGGCTGCCTGAATCTGCCAATGTCCTCTGGAGTTATATCATCCTTTACAGTAGATAAATTCAGAAAACTGAAAAATTTCTGTCTTTCATACATTTTACAACAATGAAGCTTAAATTTTGTTAATGAAAACGTCACAACAGTTTGACAACCCATTAGAGTTGTACTACTTCCTTGAAACTGCAAACAAATATCATTAAGTCAGTGAAAAATATCTGCCAATAATAATGCGTAATTTACTGTTTCAAAACTGTCGACACAGGTTTCAATATTGCTTTTTAAAAAATATACAGCAACGTATGATACTCTAAAACTAGTTTAAAATGTGCCTTTTGATAGTCGCTGAATTTTAGTGAACACAAGTAATCCAGTAAAATCTTCATTACTGTCCTGATAAAGCTGCCGGAACATTTTACCTTTCTTCGCATTCTTTTTGATCTCGTTAATGGCTCGAATTATCAAAGCTAATGGTGAACGAAGACTCGCAATTAAATGTTTTCCTACAAGATGTTACCTTTGTACCACATAATGAATACATAAATCATTTTGCACTTCTTCCTTCAAATAAGCAACGAAACCGCGATAACGATCTACCACTGATGGTGCGCTATCAGTAGCTTATGCACCAGTATATGATTCAAAGGAATATTATTATAGTGTTGCAAAACAACTGACACATAACATCAAAAAAGCATAGTAGCTTATTAGAATGGTATTCCCGTTCCATTTCAAGTAAAATGAAGACTTTGGACAGCTTAGATAATACTTTGACTGTTGTACGTATAAGTTCTTCGTAATTTCTTCCGTCCCTCTCTCAATCATACGTTAGCTTAAGGGCTTCGTCTTTCAATTTTCAGGTCCCTGCTTTATAATTGAGATCAACTCTTGCGAGATATTATTAATTTATTCAACAATATAAATTTTAAACACCTTTTGCAGTTATTTGTGAAACGCAATAAGCGGGAAATTATTAATTTTTGTTTGATGCATTTTGTTTCTTAACTGTTGTGCGATGTTGAACGATTTTAAAACTTGCTGCATATTTCTTGAACATATTCGATGGGACTGTCCTTATCATTTGGAATGTTTCATGGAAAGTTATTCTCGCAACCGATTTGACTTCATTACCTTATTTGATAATGTTTTATGACACAATAAACACATTGGACGCTGTTTATTTACGACTGATTCCATGAAGCTTATCTTTAGGTAATCTTACGAACACCGACGAGCTTATTTATTTTTTAAAAGACTTAGTCTTATAATATTTTGCTTAAATCTGCCCGCAATTGCTTATTCTCACAAATCTAACTGCTTACTCGCCAGATTAGTTGGATCACTTTTGTTAGAAACCGCAGAAATATTTTCAATAATCGCAAATCAACGACAAAACATTTCTTATCATTAAATTATTAGATAAATTATTTATTATTATTATAGTATAACAACATTTTGACAATTTATAAATACCACAACTTGTAATTACGTTAACTACTCATTTTAATCAATATTGAAATTGGACATTAACATCGCTTCATTTATCATTTTAAAACCTATACAACTTTGAAAGCCGGTTATTTTCTTATTCACTTCAGAAAAAAATAAATCAAATTACTAATAGTAGGGAAATTTTATCTTCTTCTTTATACCTAAGCAAGAAATAATAGAATTTCTGAATTGTTTAAACATAAATATCCATAAAGATAAATTTTTAAAAATTTGATTGCTTGCCAAATTTAATTTCAAAGCAACAAAAGTAATAAAGCGCAGTTCTCATTTCACACGACTTAAAATTTTGCTAAAAAAAGGCGTTAAATATCAAAGATGTTGAGGGGGTTCCCAAAAAGACAATACATCATCAATTTTAAATTGAATCTCAGAAATCAGAAATCTGCCCCCCCCCCCCCCCCCCCCATAAGGGCACATGTGAACTATTGAAGACTTTTTTAAAAATACCATAAAGTAAAAAAATATTTTTATAAAATATTTAACGACACGATTTCCACGACACGAAGAAAGACTATTCAATCATGGGAACATTTTTGAGCTAAGAAATCGGATTTTTTTTTATAAAAAAAGGGAAAAAAAACCAAGGACACCCATATAGGGGGCAAGGGGGGCTCGAGACCCACCCCCTTACAAATTAGAACTTCCTTGCTTTTAGTACTTTTTTCTTTGCAAAAATGTAAAAATGTTTCTTCTCCAGCCATTAATGAATAAGTTATTAAAATGTCAAATTTTAATGACTCTGATCTGAAATCTGCTTTCATGGGTAAAATATCCTGCTAAACCATGGTTAAAATATTTGAGCCCCCCCTAACAATTTTGCATATGGGCGCCCATGAAAGAAACTGTTCGCATGCCCCCCCCCCCATACCACTACCCATTTATTTCGTTCATGATTAGCACTTTTTTAAAACGTTATTATTTTCAACCGTTTGATTTTAATCATTTAATGATACACCTTAAAAGTGATGTAACCTTTCTCCGTAAATACCGCTTATACAGAGTAAGGTCACCAAATTTTTTACTTGGGGATTTTATTTTATTTATTTTTTTCATTTATATGAAGGAAAATCTTCCTTGCATCCATGCTTATGATGAAAAAAGAAAAGATTTGTATGAAATAGTATAATCATAAATAACGCAAAAAATGTCTTCTCCTGATACACTGTAAACATTTTCCAAGCTGATGAGTAAACTTGAATATAAAATAAAATTTTAAACACTCATAAAACTAGCACAAAAATGGCATACTCGTAAATAATCGTAAGAATTTCGGAAAAAATATTAAAATTGTTTTCTGTTTTTCAAAATTTCCACTGCAGAAAACATCGCGTAAAAACATTCTAGATTCGAAACTGCGCGGATTGCATAATGAAATTCACGATTTCGTTGTCACGCATGTGAAAGTGCAAAATTCGAAATTGAATAGTCACGTCTCGACAAAATTCTATTTTCCACTTTTACAAAGGAATGTCTTTATACGGTGGTTATGCGCATCTTATCTTTGCTATTCTTTCTGAAATATCAAAATTCTCTTTTCGACAAAAAGGCAAAAGAAATGGTTTATTTCTGATAAAAAAGTATTGTCTGCAAAAAAATACATAACATCATACGTTTGACGTCAAATTGAGAAAAATAAAAACAGGTAATTGACTCATTTAACTGTTAGGCTTCTTAAAGGGAATTAAACGCGGTAAAGTAGTCAGTATAACTAGGGGTGCCCACCTTAAGGGGTCATGGCGCAGACTGCGCATTTCAAATTTTTAGGAGGAGGATGTTTTGAAGGGTATTTTTCTCATTTTTTGGGGAGGCTATTGCTTTTGGGGGGTCTTTGTGATATTTAGGGGGTTACACCCTTGCTTTTAGCGGGGTAGACATCCCTGACTATAACTGCATTTTTGACTATTTCCAACATAAGGCAAAATTACTGCTGGTAACTAAATGGTTACTTACAGTGTTGAACATGGGAACAGAATATTTTGCGGAACTCACCATTTTATCGGGTGTATATCATTATCGACAAATTTTTCCTAAGCCAAAGAAAGTCAAGTTAGATTATTTTGAGTGCTTAATTAAAAGAACATACATTTGGTTCATTTAACAGCTGTGATTTAAAACCAATTTACATTAAATGTGTTTTATGTTGACAATAACAAGTCAAATATTCTCATCCCTTACTTCTCCTTTCACGTCTCTTCTTCCTCCCTCAATTACTGCACTAGTTACTAATTTTAGTGGCTGAAAATTGTGTTATACAACTTAAAGACGGAAGTAAATAATTTACTGACGCGACATGTTTGATATCTTTCACAAGAAATGGAACAAAAATTCAAAAACTAACTCGATAGACTGAATAATTGTAAAATCAAATCGCAGAAATCGTTACGAACAGAGTTTATCCAGATTTTTTTTTATCGAAAAGAAAAGCGAATGAACTGATTACTGAAAACACTATATGCAACAATCTGTACAAGAAAATTAATATCGGTCAGGATACTAATTAATATCTGCATTTATATTGTTTTTAATACGAATATTAAACAAGCTAAGCAACAGCTAAAGAAAAAAAAAGTTTTTACAAAAGATTTAAAACGGCACAGTTGAGGCAGTGAGAAGCAAAGGGATTTATTTATAAGTGCCAAACAATTTAGAGATAATCATTACAAATGGTCGGAAAACCTTTCGACTATTTTGAGGCAAGAGATTGTACTAGTAGTCTTGATAGGTACTGCTATACAGCATAACTTAGAAAAAAATTCCAATGAAAGCCTACCTAGGATCTGAACTTTAAACGCGTTTAACTCGAAACTTGAAAAACTACACTTACATCCCTTTGCTTCTCACGGCCTCAACTGTAAAAGATCATAGCACCATTATTTTTAATGAAAACTTAGAAAAAAAATAACTGAAAACTAACGTAGTAAGCTGACGGAATTTTTTTTAAAGAAAGTGATTGAATTGGTTGTTTTCTTTATTTTTTGACAGAAAACTAATTAAATGAACAGACACGTTACTCTCGAGTGAACAACAGAATTTCTAAATAGAAAATGAGAATATGAGATGGTGTGAGGTGTTAATTCAAAAATGTCTTTTAAGGAGAGAAAACGCATTGTCTTTCTACAGTAAAATGATTAATGATTTCAAATAAAAGATCAATTCAGGAAATTTATTGATTGCGGTTTTAATTAAGGAGTTGAGGACTATTTTAATAAACAGGCTGCAGGTATCAAACAAATACAAATAAGATACAAATACAAATGTAACGGCCACACGCTCTGGGTTCAGCTAGACTGGTTCTCCTAAAACAATTAGTCCTCAATGACTACTTGTACTCCTTACACGCAAAAATTTAACCCAGGTTACATTCTTCATTTTGATAAATTTAAACAACTGAATCATATCCCCTCTGACTCTCCTTTGCTCCGGTCGATACATGCTAAGAGTATTAAGTCTGGTATAATAATCTAAATATAAAAGTCCCCTTATCAGCCTAGTAGCCCATCTTTGAACCCTTTCCAATAAAGAAATATCTTTGTTGAGATAAGGAGACCAAAACTGAACAGTATGACCAAGTAGGAAAATCTGACTTCTGATTACTGAACATACTTACGAAAGAAATAGTACACTATATGACCAAAAATATTGGGAGACTCTCAAGAATTCACATTTTTATGGATTTCTCGAGGGCAAGGGGTCGTTCGCAAACTGGAAACACTTTCCTGTCTCAATGAACAGTATAACTTAATCGCCACTATTATACATATTATTTAATTTTATTCTTTTTGGTTGGAGATTCTCCCCCAATTGGAGCATGTTTGATTGGTAGAGCTCGGCGCTTTTTTGGCTGTCGCGCCTTGTACATAGGAACGGCGCGGCTCGGCATATATGGTTCGCGGATCGTAGGTTGGGGGCTACTGGTTTAAATATTGCTTAATCTTTAAACTTTAACTAGATTCGATATTAGTAATATTTTTCGTGGAGTTCGTGCAGTGAACGAAAGGATCTAATGTATTTTGAGTCTTAGTAGGTGTGTTTTTGCAACGATTAGTGATTGTAATACCGGGTATACCGAATACCGGTATTTCGAGCAATTTTGCAATTTCGAAATACTGGTATTTGTTGAGGTAAAATACCGGTATTTTCGGTAAAAAGTATAAAATAATCAATGTTTTTTAATAAAGAGTTTTCAATTTAACTTATTAAATGTGTGATTTTTTTTAACAGTACAATTTTTTCCTGTATGAAACAAAACCAAAATCAACCAACTAATGTAAAAATTATGCTTCAAAACCACGAACTATTAGAATGTCAATAAATAAAAGTAACAAAAAGATTGCAAAATGGCATTTTCATTGCTAGATGGTGCGATCAATCGCTTTTTAGTGTGCTTATGTGCACCATGTTTTTATTTTTTCTATTTACCTGATCCCTCACTTTCACTTTTGTGAAAGTTAATTTTAGTTGTTAATTTCGAATGTAATTGTCCCCTAAATAATTTGTTCTAATCATCAATTGCAGTAATACTTTATACAGGGAGTTCGTTTTAACCTGCAAAACCTTTATTTTTGCAACTGTTAGTCCTAGATTTATACTTCCAATTGCAAAAATGTTCAAAATCAGATGCAGAGTTAAGATATTGAAAGTTTGAAGTGAAAATAAAGATGTGTCAAAAAATACAAAATTTAACTTTTTATGCGGGCCCCAGGTCCCCTAACTTATAGTTAGGGAAATAATCTCCATTGAAAAATTATTCCAACACTAAAAGTTTGAAATTAGTACGATCAATATTCACCGAGATATGAAACATGGCGTTTTGTGACTTACACCACTTTTCACTCGACGTCAATAACGCCTTTTGAGGGAAAATGTAGCGGTTAACATGCGTTTAAAACTGTATGTGTGCATAGAGCGTGGATTTTCAAAATGTTCGAGGTTTTGTAGTGTATTTTTGAGTATCACGGAATGACATTTGCATTAATTTTTAAATACAATGAAAAATATAAATGCCTTGCTTTTCTTACTTTGACGAATTGCAATTCTTCTGAAAAGGTGATACGTACCAATCTCATCTTCTGTATGGCTCCTTAAAAATCTAAACTGGAATATCTCCTTGAGTTTTGGTCGCACAAAAGTCATTTTTAGTGTCAGTAATAGTTTTCAATGGAGATTATTTCTCTAAATATCAGTTTGAGGTCCGGGGGTTCGTATATAAAGTTAAATTTTGTATTTTTCGACTCATTTTTATTTTGCTTCAAACTTTCAATACCTCAACTCCGCATCTGATTTTGATCATTTTTGCAATTGGAAGTATGCATGAAAAACGGTTACAAAAATAAAGGTCTTGCAGGTTAAAACGCAACACCCTGTATATATTTTTTAAAATATTTGTCTCAATTGCACTGAATTTAGACAAAAACTTTTTTCTTGTTAGAATAACAAATGGTAATTTGTTGTCACCGAGTATTAGTTTGTTCTCCAGTCTCGCCAATATCTAGCTTTATACTTGGCAAGATAATATTTAGAAATTAAGTAGTGCCTTGAAAATTTTATAGAGGTAAGGCATAATCAACTAGAACATATTTTCAGATATTTACACTATTGTATATGTAAATAATTTTGAAATGAAAACGAAAACAATTAAAATAAACTAACAATATCAAATTTAATTAAGTTCATCTTAATTTCAAACCAAAGGGCTAATAAAAAGCAAATACAAGCCCGATCAAGAGAAAATCGTTGAAGATGATGCAATAGTTTAAAAGTATCGTCTCTCAAAGAAAAATTACCAACTAGCTATAAATTCAAAATAATAATAATAATAATAATAATAATAATAATAATAATAATAATAATAATAATAATAATAATAATGATAATAATAATACAGTAGAACCTCTTAATAAGGGACACCTAAGGGGACCAGACATTTTGTCCCTTAGATAGAGGTGTCCCTTATTCGGAGGTGGATGAATTGAGGCATGCTGTGTACTTAGTAGTATAATATCACAATAAACATTGATTATTAACACTTAAGATTAAATACTGAAAATGTCTCACTATGTTAAATAAAATTCATAATTATTCAAATTCCTAAGTTTATATTATTTTATTAATTAAAATTTAATAAAACATTTTGTAATGGCAAAGTTTTGTAGCATATAGAAGTAATTTTGAAGTAAACTCATTTCATGTATTTGCTTTATGTTATGTAATTTACAATGTAATACTATGTGACTTACATTTAATGTTCAACTTTTTCAAGTTTTATATACAAACTAATTAGGTTCTGTGCACTCTTCGTTGGCCCTGAACCTACTTGAATAAATTGTTGAGAGGGGAAATTATGCGTGTTAATTTCAGCAATTTTTTTTTTTCAATACATTACTTGTTTCCTTCACATATGTTTATGTCAAACTTACCTTCAGTAATTTTTAGAGGAAAAGTGAAACTTAAATTTTAGTAAATTTTACTATTTCCTATGTGCTTATACATTATTTCTTGCATTTTTTTTTTCTGTGACTGTCCCCTTAAACAGAGTGTACCTTAATTAGAGGTAAGTACATGGAAGTCCCTATTCAAAGGAACTGGGACCAGAAAAAATGTCCCTAAAATAGAGGTGTCCCTTATTCGGAGGTGTCCCTTAATGGAGGTTCTACTGTATTAATAATAATAATAATAATAATAATAATAATAATAATAATAATAATAATAATAATAATAATAATACACACATACATACATACATACATACAATGCAAAACAAACACACACACAAAAATATTTATCCAAAAATAACACACAAGAGACTAAATTATTTGAAGTTGAAGGACTGAGATGAAGAATTATTTGAAGATGGAGGAGGCAAATAGAGGAGATGTATCGCACATTGTTAATAGTACCAGTGACCTGCGTGAATTCATAAAGTGTGTTTTCAACTTCAAGAAAGTTATGCACTAAAATTAGTTCCAGGCTAAAAGAAAATTCAATACATGCGCTACTTTTCTTTCTATTGTGTATATTTCGTTGAGACATTTCTTCCTTCATTTTATATTTGTTTACAATACGTTTGTAAATAATACAATTTTAGCACAAAATTATGTAACGTGGCAACGAAACGATGTGTTTTTGATAATTTTTCGAGAAATTTCTAATACCGGTATTAATACCGGTATTTTGGTATCACGTTTTAAAAATACCGGATACCAGTATTGAATTTTTCGTCCGGTATTGCAATCCCTAACAACGACTGATACGTCTATTAAAATGCAATTGCTCTTTCGAAGAAAAAAAAAATCAGAATTGGAGTGTTCTCTCAAAATTTATTAGAGGGGATCAAACGAACGTACAGAGGTCGATAGACACACAATTCCCTTCTCAAAACTTATTTTCAAATATTTATTTTTCGCGTTTTTACTTTTACTGTACACTGAACCTCTTTTCTTTCATTTTCTACTTTTACAAAAAAGTACGACAAAGTTCAATTACAATGCATTAAAATCTATCAAAGAGTTTAAAAATTGTTTGAATACTTTTCTTTTCAGGATTACTGTGGCAAATGTTATTAACTTTCTTCTAAGTAGGGGAAAAGGTGACTCATGTGAACACGGGGCACATGTGAACATGGTATGTTTTACTAAGATAACTTCAAGCAAAAAATCTGGAAAAATTCTCAAATTAGGACAGTACCAGTTGTACCTCTTGGACAAACATTTAGATCATAGAGCTATTTTATGTTTCTCTGGTGGAAACTTCTTTGTTTTAGCAGGTGTTGAAAAAATTTTATCAGTCTTCTTCACGTGATAACATTTTAAAAACTATCTATTAATATAAATCCAAGTATTACAAACCATTGTATTAACATTCAAGTAAATTTATGACACTGTTTAAATTTTTTATTAAATTAATAATTCTTTATATTTGCGAGTTTGTTCTAAAGTAGACGATGTGGCACTTGTGAACAGTTCCCATATCCGCTCTATGTAATAATATTATTATCGTAGGATCTTGTAAGTGTTAAAAACCGTGTAAATATTTATAATTATTATTTTCCTACAATCAGTTTGTAAATTTATTGTTAATTGTCATTAATATAATTAAAAATTTATTTATTTATGTTTATTATTTTCATTTTTTAAATTTTTTGTTACTAATTAGTTGATTAATAATTTAGTGTTATATAATACTTACAGGAAATAAAAAGACAATATATTTTCATTTAAGTAAAAACTGAAGTTCAAAATCATTTAAAAACACATTATCATACAATGTATGAAACTTAAAAGTAAAATATACATAGAATAACCCTTAAATAATAAAAAAAAATCCTTGTATTATATAGTCATATCAGTTTTTTTCTAGTCTATTAAGTGATCAGAACAGGCAGCGAGACTTTGGAATTTGACAATGAGCAGTTATATATTGGGGAAAAAATATTTTCTTAGTGGATCAATTAATGTACAATTAATGCAATGTAGTATAGGTCACAAACCCTTCAACGTATTTGGGTATATGTTTCATATTGAAGACTTTTCCTTTAAAATACAATGTTTTCCTGCATTTTCTACTCGTGTTCATATGTGCTTCAAGGCTGTTCATATTTTCCCCCCTCTAGGGTCACATGTGAACAATTGCAGACGATTTTTTAAAAATAACATTAAGTAAAGAAATAATTTTTTAAGAGATCCCAAAAAAATTCATGACACAAAAAGAAGTTTATTTAATCATAAGGACACTTTTGCGTAGAGAAATTGATAATATTTTTGAAAAATGAAGAAATGAAAAAAACTGTTCACATGTGCCCCCTTTTCCCCTACATGTTAGCAAAGTAAAACATGTTCAGAAGCTTTACTGAGATAGTTTTAGATCATTAAAAATAAAAAAGTATTTTGCTTAAAGAAAAAGCGTTTAATACATTAGTATGGTGTTAACTTTTTTTTAAATTTAAATCTGTTTTTTTTCCTTGTCCAAAACCAGTACACTCGTGTCAATCCATGTTTGGTTTGTTTTCCTGCCCATAATTAGTTTTTGCATTTCAACAATTGGTGAATAAATTTGTCATCAATCTGAGCCACAAAAAATAGCAAATTTAGATGTTTTGGCAAACATTATAAGCGAAGTGACAAAAGACCTGGAAAAATATGAAATACTTTGAAACATTAGGATATGTTTATTAATAAAATAAAGTTTTGAATTTTCATTTACGAATTGATTTTTTTTCAAACTTATTCATTAAAATGCGTATGAGTCATTTTCACAGAAGCAATCGTTTTCATATCCTCTCGTTATAATTCACAAATATCTCATACACATTTGTAGAGGTTTTAATTTTTTTTCGAAATAGAGAGTTCAACAAGATAATATAAGTAAAATGTCTATTATTATTTTTAAATACGGGTTATACACGTTTGTTGTACCAAAATTATATTCTCTCACTTTTCTAGTTAATAAAAAATAAAGAAATAATTTCTAAGCCAATAAACAATAGGTTCACACTTTTTTGTTTTACATTTCAAAATACTGAATAATATAATACAAAAAATTCATTTTCAATTTAGTTTCCGTATAAAAAAAACTTAATTTTGTCCTTCAGAGTAGTAAATTAGTACCACAGAATTGCAATGAAATAATTTAAAAAAAAAAAAAGTTCAGTAATTTTATGTTCAAGTTGATGAAAGTTTGTCTCTGGAATTAACTTGAATCCATCAAACCAGGTTAAGTTTTTTACTTTATATCACTTCTTTTTTTAACAAGTTAATTAAAATGAAAAATGCATGAGAACAAAATAATCACGTTACTTCCTTGTTTAAAAACATTTGCATGTGATATAGGAAGAAGAGAAAAAGAACTCTGCTAATCCATTCGAATTACTTTATGAATTTTAATTATTGTAAGACTAATAATATTTGAGTGGTGTAGTCCTTCGTACATGTTTCACTTCTTTTAAGTGACTTTTAAAAAACATTAATGAAGAAGTATTTTTATTATTATTATTATTATTAAGATTTTTTACTTATTTATTTTTAATTTTTATGTATTTTTTTATTTATTAATAATAATGCAGTAGAATAATTTACACCACGAATGTAATAACTTTTATTGTCATTGTTATTTTTTTTATTATTCTTTTGTTTATTTATTAGTTTGATTTTATGTATGTATTTATTTACAATAATGCACAAAAATAAACTAATACGCGACTGAAATTAACACTAGAAAAGCAATACTTTTTTTTTTGAAATTTATCTCTATCAGATGTTTCTTTAAAAGTAACAAAAAGACAAAAAAAAAAATCTGAACTTCATGCGCTTCAAAACAACTCGAAAATTTCTCAAAAATGGGGGAAACATTTCCATATGATGCAAAATAAAGATCAAAAATTTAAAAAAAAATTCACTTAAAATAACATTACGATAGTAGTTACCCGTATAATTATTTGATGAAAAAAGAGGAATAAGTATGACCCGATTTTTATCTCCAGAGTGATAGAAGGAACGTTGTAAAACATAAACAGAAAAAAAAGGAAGAAAGAAAAGTAATAGAACAAATTAAATATTTTATGAAAAAAAAAGGAAAAGAAGGAAAACACTTACTCGCAAATTTCAGGCATGCGACATATTTTTTTTTAACCACCTTTTATCGTCCGCCGGTTGTTAAATTATCCTTAGAAGACGATTACAGTGTTCTGCGGTTCGAAGACGGTAGAACGTTTGGCGAAGGATTTCTATCGTCTGCGCTGGGAACATCGAACGTGTCCGGGAAGAGAGAAAGAACACTTCCGGGAAAACATCCCGTGCATTATGGAAGACAGACAAAGAACAACTACACCTGATTTACTGCGTAGGCTTTGCGGTGTTGCAGGCGGAAAGCGCTTTGTTCCGCACATATACAAAGAAGCAAATGCGAGTGCAGTTGTACATATTTTGTTCTAACAGTTCATACCACCCCCCTCGCTCCCCGCCAAAACAAAAGGAGACGGATCCCTCAATGCAGGGATCGGTGAGTAATTTTAGTTGGAGTTCAGATACTTTTGAAAATGCTATATTGAAGTCCATAAACCCTCCTATTCAAAACTAGCCATTAAAAACTTAAATAGTCATGCAATAACTTCTAAAATAATAGGAAAACTGATAAGAGTGGTGCCTTAAGCTATTGCTACCTTCATAACTTTTTTTAAATTAGTTTATAGGGGAAGCTGCTGTACCCACGGAGAAAATTTACTTTTCAATTTTTGCTGGTTTCTGGGATTGGATAATCGATCGGAAAAAATTTCTGGCAGAATCTACAACTTAACATCTAATTTGGCAATTGTTTTCAGGTAAAAATATCAGAGCTTTCAACTTAAAAACCATCTTTTTTGCCCGTGGGTACAACACCCCGTTCAGCCCGCGGACAGGTGCCTTTGTACCCATGGACATACAAAAAATAATACATAAATAGGTCTGAGGAACTCAATTATACTCAATAAATTTTAATGAGCCATTTTATATTAAAATGCTTCAAACATCCATTGAAAATAACATTAAATAAAATATCCAACAGAAATTAAACTTTGAAAATTAGTCGAAGGTTTTTTCCCCTTTTTAAAATTTTCCTTAATTTTTAACATCAGTGAACTCTTTAAAAAGTTATTACTCTTAAGAGAGTTAATGATGTTATGAATAATTAATATGTTTTGAAACAAAAAAATAACTAGATTCATGATATTATGGCTCTTTATGAACCTATACAATAACCTCAATTTATATGCAAATTGAAACCTTTAACCAAAATTGACCCATTACTAAAAAGTCTCAGTATAGATTAAAACCAACAAAAATCTAGAAAAGTCGACTTCAAATGAAAACAAGTGGGATTGACGGTCTGTAGATCCTACAACAGGTGGGGGTTACTTCAGCACTATATCTTCAAGCCCTACTTCAAATTCATCATCATTTTTGAAAGCAAATTTCGGACGTTGATAACAAGGCACCATTTTGAGGTACTTCACATTGTAAGAAGACTCACGTGTGACCCAAGGAGATTAAAAATTGCTGTCCGTGGGTACATATGGTTATGGGTCCTTGGTACAAAGGTACGCCATTTTGGTTTTTCAAGCCAGTCACATCGACAGGACCATAGTTTTGCAACATCAGAAACAAAACCTTCAAAATGTAGGGAATCATGATATCTATAAAAAAATGAATAATACAATCTACGACGGACGAAAAAAAAAAGAAATTGCCCATGTTTTTTTTTTTTACTTAGATCCTACTGAAACAAAAAAAAAAAAAAAAAAAAAATGTGATAGAATCTTAAGTGTTCGTTTGATGGGGTTGAACCTTCCTGGGGGTACTGGAGAGGGCTGTGACACACACGTTGAACCCCAATTCGGATCTCTCTCGACGATACCCGGAATTTCCCGACCAACGTCCTTAGGTACAACCGTCCGTATGTACAGCAGTTTCCCCTATTAGTAGTGTTAATACTTTCAAAAAAATTTTTCGCGGTTCTGATTTTGACCTCCCGCGGTCTGGGCTTGGACCGCGGTCCAAAAGTTGCTGACCGCTGCCTCCATGATTATATTCCTCCTCATTTTCAAGTTGTTTTTTAAATGCTATTACTACTATTATACACTTGTGGTAGTATGTGATGCCGTGATAAATTTTTACAACCGAAACAAAAAAGCATTAGACTGCATTTAGTCGCATGTAAACCTGTAAACATTACTCGACAGAAAATGAAAATCTCGAACGAAAAATGCGTTTTTCTTTTTTGGCCCTACATAATAAAAAGTATTTTTCTGAGTTTTAGACGAAAAGATCAGAGTGACACGGCCGCCGGTTCATGCATCAATTTGAGACGATAAACTTTACTTTTCAGTGAGAAGAAAAAAATAAATGAAAACTGGGAACAGGAAAAACTAAAACCAAATGCTAAAGTACAGAAATTCTAACCTCCGAAATGTAAAAAAGAATCATAGACAAGTTGTAAAGTCACAAACAAATAAATAAATCAATCAAAAATATTTTTTCTAAAATTTCAGCAGTGGCGGATTTACCATGTCTAAAATTGCAATAGGCCCCACGACCGTAGGGGCACGGAAGATGATAGAAACATGCACATGATAAATGTTCTATAGTTTTGTGACAGTTAAAAGGGCTCCCAAACATGAACTGCCACGGGTCCCCCGAACCCTAAAATCTGTCACCATTTTTAGGAACATTTTTCAAGTTGCAATGTTATGAACTATATTGGATTTTCTATGTGCAGACGTTAGCAATATGTTGTCCTGTAGAAAATCTTATATAGTTAAAAACTGAGCGTATCTATGTATTTACTTATGTATGTATCTAGGTATGTGTCAATGTATGTATCTATGTCCGAGTTACTTCTCCTGAACGCCAGAGAACTGACCATCGAACAGGTATCGATAGATTCGTAATTTTCCCGTCTTTATGTTTGGCTATTTAACATAATCCACCGATAATAATTAGCGGATAGATCCATTAAAAACTATATTAATTATGATACTTAGATTTTGACGTAAAATGCCTATTTTCCGAAAGCGTTCTTTCATTAAAATTATTATTTAGTGTTTCATCTCAAACAATCCGCAAAAATGCTTTTATTAAAATGTGTAACGTGAAGAAAATCATTGAGATGGAAGATTTGTTACCATTTTTTTTCTCGAGTATGAACCAGTAAAATTCCGCCTTTTGTTTTAAAGGCTTTTCTTGTAATCGGGAGATGTCAAATGTTTCCTTTTTGGTTATTTTTCCGCAATCTGCTGCCAAATGTTACTTTTTTTTTTTTTTTTTTTTTGTTCAAGCCTGATTGTTGAACACGCGTCGCTTGACGTAACTTTTATTTTCGAGGTGGGCCGAGCAAAGCCGGGTGATGCAGCTAGTAAAAATATTAATGATTGAGAAAAATCTTAGAAGTTAAAGGTGTAAATATTACTTTCCTAGTAATCTGTCACTTAGTTCGTAAAAATGAGGCTAATTGACAAATTGGTGTTTTTACAAATCGTATTCATTATTTTTCTACATTCCTACCTATTTCCTAGATAGTGAGTGTTAGTTAGTATGTGTATTCGTAATCTATAAATTGGGTTGCTTACGAAATTTTAAAAGTTTTTTTTTTTTCTGAAAGAATGTGCGTAAACGCATGAGATTTGACAATTTTTTAAAATAATTTGTCAATGTTTAATATTTTTAACAATTATTTTAATTGGTGAGCAGATTCAACTTCATTTTTCACGCTTCTCCGCACAACAACGCAAGTGATGAAATACCGTTCGCTGATGCCATTAGCACAGAGTACAATATTTCATTTGCTTACTGGCAACGTGGTTGATCGCAAGCGTAGAGCGCAATATTTAATTCACTTCTTTATTATCATGTGCTGAGAACGCGGTTGAGCAAAAACATTCAGCTCGCCAATGAAGAGGCGCACTCCAAAGTACATCACTTCTGACGTCATAAAGACACGCTTTTTTTCCGAAATGGGACATTTTAAAAAATTAAACAAAAAATAACTTTTGGGAAAATTTAAAAAAAAAATCTAAATTCATGTTATTTTTCTGCTTATTCTATCAATTTCAGTGACTTAAAGTAGTACATTTGAATGAAGTAAATACCCCCATTATTGTCTATATACTTCCTTTCTATCCACATATTAATTAGTGAGTTCTCTTTCTTCAGATATCTGCACAGAGTGGTGTTGATTGTACAATTTTTATCTCTAGTTAGAAGATTGATAAATCCTCGACTTCACCTGGATGGCCTTATAGTCCGGTCAATTTAGACAATGGAAATAACAAAAATTCCGGGAAAGCTAAATTTTTGTAAAGACCTAGGGTTTAGCATTACAAATAAAATGACAAAAGTCCCCGTCGATCCCATGTGCGCTAAAAAAGTTATTTGGGGTCAAAGGTCAAAATTTTAGGTTTTTCGATTTTTCTCAAAAACGGTAAGTTTTATCGAAAAGTACCTCAGACCAAAGTTGTAGATCTCAAAATTCTCTATAAAATTGGTCCTCATGATTTTTTTCTCCAAGACCAAACCATTTTCCAGATATTGCCTACTCTCAAAAGACAGCCAGTCATTTACAGAATCCCCTCTACTCGCATGTCCTTGAATAACATCTGGCTATTCTAGTCCGTGTGACGTCGTTCACATACCCAGGGGTGCCCAACCCTCTAAGGGCAAAGGTACACCCCCCTCATCATCGCAGAGATCCCCCCAAAAGCAAGCCTCCCCCTCAAATGAAAAAATACCCCTCAAAACAATCTCCCTAAAAATTTCGATGTCGCATTCTGGGCCATGATCCCTCCTAGGTGGGCACCCCTGATGTACCTGCTTCTTACTCGTACTGCAAGTTAAACGTGCAGTTCGAGTGAATAAACGTATTTATTACAAGCGTCTACTGTTGTTTGTGCTGATCAATATTTAAGAAAAATGTCACAATTTTGCTTTATTTGCAATAAACTTCGGACTGAAGGTGAAACTGTTGTGCTGCGCAGTCGTGGAATGCCAACTTTAACCGATTCAAGTGTCGGGTGAAGTTATAAGAATGCTGATTATTTAAGAAGTCAAAAGTCCGTTACAAGTCGCGTCGATTGCAGAAAATCATACACCCGGAAAAGTTCAATATCTGCAGCAACGTGAGGATCAGGGCTGCGGAGTCGGAAGGAAAATAGCCGACTCCGACCCCGACTCCGACTCCGGGGTTTCGAAACACCCGACTCCGACTCCAACTCCGACTCCGACTCCGGCTTTTTTATTTATTTATTTTTCAATTCAACCCCTATCCCCCTCATGAGAAGGGAGGAAAACCTCTATGCAGAGATTGAAATATTAAGTTGTTTCTTATGAAATTTAAGCGCTGTATTTTTTTTGTAAAATTAAGAAGCATACAACGTCAGAAATTGAATTTGAAAATCAAATTGTTCCAATAATTACGATTTTAAAAATGAAATCACATAATCATCCTATTGTTAAAAAAATTGAAAAGGTTTAACTTGCTCCCCATTAATGTTTAACGAATAGATGTTGATCAAATCGTGTGATTTTCAAAAACGCTTTTTTTGCTAAGTCAAAAAACCTTTCTAGAGCGAGGGCGGTCCGCTCCGGCCTAGATCCATCTGGTGGGTGACACCTCAAGTATATTTCAGAGTTTATAAAAACAATACACATACTTTAATTCTGAAAAAAAAAATCCCCAATAAATTTGAAATTATATTTCATCTATAAAATTTCAACGAAAATAAGGCACTATACTTGTATTGAGGGAAAATATGGGGTACATGTACGCTTGGAGAAAACTTTACAGAAAATGCGGCAATATACAGCTTTGCACAAATAGCTTTTCTTTTTCCTATAATTATTCCCTCAATTTTTAATTTTAATTTTACTGGCTGCTTTAGAATTAATCTTGAAATGAAGATTTTAAGATTAACTGCAATTATTTGAGTGTTGTAACCAAGATATTTGTTCTATTTCATACTTTTGTTGAGAATCAAGCTTGTAGATGTTGTCCTTAAATTGAAAAGACAGATATATTTTATCATGTCTTTTAGATATGCGCCTTTGCACGCCAACACTAAGTTGAATTACAGAACACCGTAAGATACCTCTCGAACTACGGGCTCCAACTTGCTCAAGGGGTATTCTTTTTACAATTTTATAACTGAGGTCAAAGTAAAAAAAATGTTATTATTGTTGCTTTAAAGTGATTTTAAAAAATTTTATTATTGTTGTTTTAAAGTGATTAAAAAAATATAAAATGTTAGGTAAGAAAACCGTGCTCACAGTTGCTATTATTTCAAGAATGTTGAAAAACAAGCAAACTAGGGAACAGCGTAGGTGGCTATTACAGAAAATTCGATGAACAATCAAGCCAGCTGGTTATTAATGACAGTTGTTTTCTTATTAGTAGGCTTTTATACATGTAATCGAATCAACTGGTAGTCAGTTTTTCAAAAAATGCCAGGAGAGTCAGCGAAAATTAAAGAAAAAAAAGTAGACCGGAGTCGGAGTCGGAGTCGGCATATTTTTTACCGACTCCGACTACAACTCCTTTACGCCAAAATCAATCCGACTCCGACTCTTCGACTCCGACTCCACAGCCCTGGTGAGGATGAACAGGCCAATACTTCAAAAATAAGTCCTCCTCGTACTGTAGCGCGATAAAGTGAATTTGAATCCAGCTTTTGGTTTTAAAAACACTGCTTATTTTGTGCCTGTGAAGTGGATGAGGAGGCTGAGAAGAAGAAAGCGCAGAATTATCGCAGAAAAATTCATAAAGCATTGACTAAATCATACTCAAAATTAAAACGTGCAAGGGCAGCTTTTGACACACCTCAGAACGATCTTTAGCTAATTGTAAAAGGGATTCTTTGAATGCAAGTGTAGAAAATTTATGAATTTTACTGCGATAATTCTGCGTTTTGTTCTTCTCAGCCTCTAAATCCGCTTTCTCGCCACAAAATTAGCAGTGTTTTTTACAACAAAAGCTGGATTCAGATTCACTTAATCCCGCTCTAGTACGAGGTAGACTTACGTTTGAAGTACTGGCCATGTTCATGAGGGTGGATTGAAGAAAATCAAAATCTGATAAACGCTAAGTAATAGCCCGGAAAAGTTGCCTTTTATAGAGATATTTGGTTATGCAAAAGGATTTTGACAGCAAAACTATCTTGAGGTGTCGCTCGCGCCTTAAAATTGACCATAAATACTTAAAAACTGGAAAAAGTTACAATAATTTCATCAAATATCGAAATTTGACGTTATCGCTCTTAAGAGCAGACTTTTTGGGTAGATTATACATTGCATAAGATCATTTTAATAAACTGTATTTTAAAGTTCCACACATGTGTTGAATCTTGAATTAAACCAATATAGTGTCAGAATTCAATAACATCGTGTTGCTCCGTACTTAGAGGAAAAATATTAGAAGTTATGATTTGTAAAAGTTTGCTTTCATATTAATAAATTCTTACATAGATATAGAAAAAATAAATAATAAAAGCATTTCTTATATAGTAAAAAAATGTTAATTCTCCACTTAGCCCATAACTTTGGCTCAAAATGTCAAATTTACTTATGATAGAGAACAAAGGTTAAGTATAAAAATTTTTAAAAAATATGGCTTGCAACAGCCCACATAAGTCACCCTTTGAAACAAAAGACGTTAAGAAATTTTAATGGGTTTTGAACCCTCAAACTGTAACCACATTGATTACAATAAAACATAAGTTTGGAGTGCGAGTTAAACTATAACACTTCTCATAATTTTTATTCTTGATTGAAATTGTGGCTTGATGGTATTGTGGCTTAATACTTCTAGATTCTAATCGGACTCGAATAAATTCATCCCTTTTGGTTAGACAACAAACTGTACTTGACACTTCTTCCTCTTATTTTACCTATCGTCTCACTGCTTTAGTATGACATGTGAGGTTTTGAAAACCATACTACTCAGTAGGTACACCATCAAAGCAATTTCTTTCAAAGTTTTATCGGAAACCCCCTTTTCGAAAGAGGGAGCTGCCGAGTTTTACCAGTTCTGCTTATCGATGAGCTCCATAGTAGTCTCTCAGCTTCAAAATTGAAATCTGAAGTTATAAATGTTCATTGTCCATCTTCGAACGGTCGTCGTAATCCGTCTCAAAACAAGTTCTCTGATGATGGTCATCCGCAATGCCTAGTGTTATATTTTTTTAGATTCTCAAAGTAACCAATTTGCAGAACGAGAGCTGATGATCGAAACATGGTACGATGGCAAGTTTGAAGAATTCGATTGTACAGCGAAAATTTACAATTCCAGATTTCAACTTGAGTTCTTTGATAAGCAGAAGTGGAAAAACTCGGATCATCTTCTTAAAAAAGGAATATCAGATAAAACTTTAAAAGAAATGGTGCTTGAAAGCATAACTACTGAATTATATGATTTCCAATACCTCACGTTATACTAAAGCAGTGAGATGATGCGCAAAATTAGATGAAGAAGCGTCAACCACGGTTTGTTGTTTTACCAAGAGAGATAGATTTCTTAGAGTCATATTAGAATCCAGAAATCTTACCCACAATGGGTAAGATTTCTGGGCTATATCACTAAGGCCAAACATTGTCTGTCAGGAGTCAAGATAATAATGCGACTCACCAGTCGAACTATGTTTTATTGTATGAAATGTGGTTACAGTTTGAGAGTTCAAAAAACATTTAAAGGGGGGCTGTTTTGAGGGGTATTTTTCTCAGTTTTTGGAGGGGGCTGTTTCTTTTGAAGGGGGGGGGCTCCGCGATATTGAGGGGTGCTCCCATGCCCTTAGTGGGTTGGGCATCCCTGGGTATGTGAACGACGCCACACGGACTAGAATAGCCAGATGTTGTTCAAGGCCATGCGAGTAGAGGGGATTCTGTAAATGACTGGCTGTCTTTTGAGAGTACGCAATTTCTGGGAAATGGTTTGGTCTTGGAGAAAAATCATGAGGACCATTTTTATAGAGAATTTTGAGATCTACAACTTTGGTCTGAGGTACTTTTCGATAAAACTTACCGTTTTTGAGAAAAATCCAAAAAACCTAAAATCTTGACCTTTGACCCCAAATAACATTTTTAGCGCACATGGGATCGATGGGGACTTTTGGCATTTTATTTGTAATGCTAAACCCAAGGTCTCTACAAAAATTTAGCTTTCCCGGAATTTTTGTTATTTGATCACTATTTTTATGTCTAAATTGACCGGGCTATTTTGTTATTTCAAGGTTTGATATGAGTGTTTTCCTTCCCCCTTTCACATATTTATGCTATAAACATAATGTGAAAAAAAACTTTCGTTTTAGTTGTAGTATTTCCTTATTCCCAGGTTCACTTGGAAGGAATTTATGATTTTGTCTTAGTCCAATCATGGAATAAAGTAATAGAAGCTATGCCTTGGCATCTCCTCAGACAATTCTATGCATTAATTGAGAAAAAAAAATGCAAAGACTTATTACAAGGAAAATAGCGCTCCAAAAGACTCCAAGGTACACTATATGACCCAAAGTATTGGTACACTTTCAAAAATTCACATTTTAACGGATACGTCGAGAAGTAAAACGCTAATTGCTCTGTAATTTTTTTCTCATGAAAAGTATACTCAAGCTGCCATTTTCCAACAAAAATTAAGTCTACTTTTCATTTAGGGGACGAACAACAAATTGAGGAAACAAAAAACGGTTTTTGATCATTATTCATTGTATATAGCTGGGAATAAGCTATAAATTTCAGAAATAAGTTAAAAACTTATCTAGAATTTATTTTTATATTTTCGTGAAAGTATCTCTCATACCCACGGAGATATAAGAATTTCTTTCAAAAATGCAAATTTTATTCGAAGGTTTTCGGCTCATATCCCGCAGAGTTTTTCGTCAAACGTTACTAAACTTTCAGAATATTTGAGAGCATATTAGAGAAACATAATAATAAAATTTGAAGTTAAAATATTGAAACTTTAATGAAATATGAACGTTTAAAGAAATTAATTTTCACTGCGCATGAGCGAAAGATAGCAATTTATAACCTTCATAATCGGAAGCCCAGATATATCCTACATCCCCGAAAAAACTCTTCCTTGATATGTTTAAAATCTGAAAAGTTATCAGCGATCTAATGAACCGAACTTTAATAATTCTTGGCTAAACGACGAATCGTGAGGGATCGTTCGCAAATAAACCGTTCTTGTCATGAATCACTGTGCAACGATAGCAGGAAAGTGTTGCCAGTTTGCGAACGACCCCTTACCATTCAGCCCCTATCCAAGAATTATAGAAATTCGACTCATTAGATCGCTGATAACATTTTGAATTTTAAAGATATTGAGGTGGAATTTTTTTTATGAGTTGTAGGATATATCTGAGATTTGGATTATAAACGTTATAAATTGTTATCTTTCACGCATGCACAGTAAAAAATTAATTGCTTTAAACATTCATATTTCATTAAATTTTTTATATTTTAACTTGAAGTTCCACTGTTATGTTTATCTAATATGCTGTCAAATATTCTGAAAGTTTAGTAACGTTTGACGAAACACTCTGCGGAATATGAGCCGAAAATCCTTTTAAAAAAATTTCCATTTTTGAAAGAAATGCTTATATCTCCGTGGGTATAAGAGATACTTTCACGAAAATATAAAAATAAATTTTGGATAGGTTTTTAACTTATTTCTAAATTTATAGCTTATTCCCAGTTATTTACAATGAAAAATGATCAAAAACCTTTTTTTGTTTCCTCAATTTGTTGTTCGTCCCCTAAATGAATAGTACACTTTTTTTTTTTTTTTTTTTTTGGAAAATGGAGGCTGGAGTATACCTTTTATGTGAAAAAATTACAGAGCAATTGGTCTCTTATTGCTAGAGGAATCAGTAAAAATGTGAATTTTTGAAAGTGTCCCAATAATTTTGGTTCGTGTATACCTATAGTGTATACCTTGTGTTTTGTTCTTCAACTTAATGTTAGTAAAATATTGAAGAGTAACAGGGGCATAAAGATCTTCAAAATTGACTGAAGCATTCAGTATTTATCATAAAAGAAGCGTTGACCTGTTACACCCATGTTTCTAAAATATCCATGCTAAATACCGTCAAAGTTGACAAATTTTTAGCGTCCATATCTTTATGATTTAGCGACAAGTTAAACCTTTAAGTACATACTGCAGGGGAGTGCACAGACATTTTGGGGCCAGTTACAAATAACTTTTACGCCCTCCCCGTGCAAGCCCCTGCTTATTTAGCTTATTTGCTCTTGGGTAAGGTAAATTCTTAGTGCATTACGCATGAGAAATTGGACATCAAAATTCTGAAGTAGCAATGACATACGCTGTTTTTGATGCCGGGTGAAAAATTAATAGTTACTAGTTTCTAACAATACAAGCGGAATGGGATAAATGTCCCTTCTTTTTATGCCCCAGCATTTTCTGCGGTTCATATATCTCTGTTACGGAAATTTCGAAAATAAAATGTACATTGAATGTGGTAATATTTGCAAGGAACATGTTGTAACCAAAGACCTTATAAGTTTCGCGCTTAGTTACCCACTTGGAATTCTACGATCAACAAACAAGGTGAGTCTTATTTTTTTACCGGTAGTTAATTTGAACTATTGAATATCCATTTTGTTACGTTTGTAGCAATGATTGATATAAAAACGCGTTCTTTTCTTAAAGTTGCAAGCAGAACAAAAGTTATAGAATCACTCTTTAATTTCATTTTTCTGTAAATATAACTTTTCTTTATGAATAGAGTGATTTTTTTTAAGCTTCGCGTCCACTCTGTTATACGTTGTGATCAAAATAGTTTTTAACTCTTTATAAATTACTTATGTACAAAGCATTGAAGGTTCAATGCTTTGTACACAAAAGAAGTGAAAGTCATATGGTTAATTGGTGCAAAGGATAAAATATCAAGTGTTGGAGATGATTTGGGCTCTTTTCGTGAGAATGAACCGTAATATCAAAAACATTATGAAATAATTATCTGTTTATAACTTTTGTGTTACTGTCCGTATAAAGTAGATGTCATATGTATGTGGGTAGATGGAAAAAAAGTAATTGCTGAATTCAGTTAATCTAGATAATTGTCGCTGGGGAAAACATTCTAGTGTTTCTTTGAGCTACGAGAGCAAGACCCTCTTCTGTCAAGTGAATAGGGTCATGAGCAGACGTAATTATTATTCAACAAATAAATAAATCTGTTAAATGTATATATCTATAAAAACTGAGTGTTTTTTATTATTATTATTATTATTACAATCTTTTCTTTTCTGACCGTATAAACGCTTTACTAATTAACTGATAGTAACTATTTCTCAACAAGATGAAAGTAAAAAACTAATGACATTTGGTAAGGAACTGACAAAGCAAGCACATAGCTCTGATATTGTTGTCTGCAAAAGTTCTTAAAACTTGAAATGATTCTGTTGAAAACAATCTTAAATTTTTCTCAGTTTATCATTAGTAGATTTGGTAGTGACGGTTTATTAACAAGTAATCACAAAAGAACAGTCGAAAAATCCAAGCATCAGGCTATAAATTAATTAATAGTATGCACTGAACTAAAATCGAAATAATTTGTTATCAATGTCTTCATTTAAATATAGAAGACATAGACGTGTAAAAAATAATTATAAATGTTAAATAAAAGTGTGTCAACTTAGAAATAAAATGTGTCCTTTTGTTGCAAAAGCATGCGGTTAGTTTGAAAGAAATTTTACTTTATATTGTGATTCATGTTACACGTATTTTAAGTGGTTTATATAAGAATGTTGTTTCGCATAAAAATTCCAATTTTTGAAATAGGTAAGGAACCACCTTTTCCGTTTTAAGGGTCAAATAATATTGAAAACAAGAGTAGTACTAAAATAATACAATATGGAAGAATCACCATGATCTAATAAAAAAGTATTACGCACACTACAAAATTAATTTTGTAATGCAATGGTTTGTAATTACAAAGAGAAAATAAGTGATTTTACATATCTGTTGCTGATCATGGAGAAGATGTTTAATATTTTATTCATCTGTCTCTCTTATTTTGCTTCTGTCTCACTTGTAAGATCTTTATACGGAGCTTTTTCTCATTGGAACGCTATTAAGGCATGAATCATGTTTATATCTCAACACGCTTAAAAGCGATAAAGTCCTTACTTCCAACCAGAGGCGCCCCGAAGTTAAATTTCTGGACGGGCGGAAACTTTTAATTTGCTGAATGATACTCAAATTTTTGCCGACTGATGATAATTTTTCCGAATCGTCAGACAAAATTTGTCAAACGATGATAATTTTGCCGAACCGTCAAATAAAAATTTGGCGAATAAGGAAATTTTTGGAAAGTCACAGTGACCTTCCATGACCTCCCATCGGGGCGCCTCTTCTTCCGACATCCGAGACATCTCCGACAGAAAACACTTTCCAAAATTGAATCTGGAGCAGGACACTGAATTGTTCTAACAATCTAACCGGACTTAGCACATTGTCTTATATAATCCAAATGTCAGGGTTCATGTCATTGCTAAGCCATGTTTACACATAGTAGTAAATACGAAATGAATGGTATTTGAATGCAATTAAGTACGGGACAGTGTTCTCAAATTATTTGCTCCTTTTCTTATTACTAATTAAGCAAAGTGAAGCGTGTATGAGAAATATAAAGTACTTGCATAGAGTCTTGCTAGTCCGGTTGTTTTTCAAGCAATTTCATTACTGCTTGTTTTCTTTTTAGGAATGTATCAGGTGTTCCATCGCAGCAAGAAAAGGAATGTTAGATGTGAATGTAACCTGCACACAATAGTGATGCACGTATTGTTGTTTTCCAAATATTTAAATTATTAGTTGGTTTAAAATAAATATATTGTGCTGTTGTGTTTAAGTTTGCCTCCTACTTTTAATACTGCTCTCTAAATAAGAAAAATCAACTGACAAAGGATAATGAAATAAGACGTACTTTTTGCATAGTATCCTTAACTGACTGATGAGTAATGTTTCTGCTCCATCTTACCTTTTCCTTGTTTCTGTTCTATCTTACCTCTTCCTAGTTTCTGCTCCATCTTACCTTTTCCTAGTTTCTGCTCCATCTTACCTTTTAACTTACTTGAGAAATAAATATCTCGTTGTTAGGAGGAGTTCGAGCTGTCAGGATTATTAAGTGATCGATATCCTCACTTACAATAACTATCATTACAAGTATTTTTGACATAGTTTGCGATGTTTCAACAATGAGACATCAGCACCAGCTTTGACTTGCTTCAGCAGTATCTCGATAGTTTTAAAATGTTCTGCAAGCAAACAAGTTAACCTGTTTTCATTGTTTCCGTTATCAAGGAACTTATCTTTACTCAAGGTTTCAGGCATGGTCAGAGTACGGTCTTAAAATTCAGAAAACATTACAAACCCGATTTTTTTGTGGAACCCTACGTTTCTGAGGAACACTGATGGCAGGGAAACGCTGCGTTTCAAGGAACGTCTCTTCGAGCTACAGTACGGCTTGCCCTTGTTTCGTCTACTCGCCCATGAGCAAAGCATTAAAGTATTCTGATTTTAAAACAGTAAGTAGAATTTTGAATGAAAAGAATGAGAAAAAGGGCTTTATCTGGAACTACGTATTTCAACCATTAACTGGTGAATTGGGGTGACTTGCAATTCAGCAGAACAGGACTTTTGGACTCGAAGCTTTTGCAATGTTTACATATGCAGCTTTATGTGCATATGTATATCACTAAGGCCTTCTTCACGTGAGGCACTGAATTTAATCAACTTTCGAACAGGTGGTCATTAGAAAGTGGACGGATGGACGGACGGACATCAAGGACGGATACAAGAGAGGGACGATGAAGGCGATCACCCCTCCCTTGAGGGAACCTGTTCAGGCATTTTTTTTTTTTCAAATTGAGGTCCTAAGTGTAGGCCATATATAATATCACGTTAAAAAGTTTGGACCCCTTCTCCACTGCATTTTTGAAAATTTAAGTCTCAAAGACGCTGCTGTACACACGTCAGGTAGTGTTAGGAGAAGGAATAGGTACAGTGACTTTCCTCTGGTATTTTTTGGAAATTGAAGCTCCAAAAAAGTGTAATCAACTTTTCAGTTGATTAAACTCATCGAAACAATGCCAATCATTTGCTTTACACACGAGTAAGCTGTCTGAGAGTCAACTCGGTTCAGTTTTAACAGCGTTGTGTTGCAGCTGTTGGAATAAATTCGGCTTATTAGAAGAAAAGTTGATTCAACGAGTTGCCTCCTGCGAAGACAACGAAAAGCGGTAGTCATCCAGAAAAACTAATTCTCAAAACCAAAACAGACGTGTAGCAACAACTGCTGCCAAAAAACCCTCGTAACCTTCACGGGTCAAGTCCCAGGAGTAGGAGGCAGTGGAAGCTATCAGCGGTGTGGAAGTAACAGGGGGATTGGCTGGGGGATCTGATCCCCTGGTCCTCCGGCTGTAGATGAACGAAAGTATTCAAAAAGATGATTGCACTAACCGCCTCATGTGTAGGAAGTCTAACGGTACTGTTTCAGTTGCATTCATAGAAACGAAATAGGATAAAAATTATTGGAAATGTTCCTATAATTTCCTTAACTTTGTGGTGTGCACAGGAAGCACAAAATTGGTGTTACGTACAGACAATCTCACCACATACGTTTAAAAACATCCTCACCTCACCAGTTAAAGGCAAAAACTCGGATTCAACAGCTGAGAAAAGAAGAACGAATGAAAACAAAAGCAAAATGAGATAAACGCAGAAAACAGCATACAGATAGAGTGAATTAGTGATCTATTAGATTTATATTACTACATACCTGCTGTCTTTAACCTCTAAAATCAAGAACGACAAGCTGAGTACAGTTTCCTAATAAATGCACCACGCTCTCCCGTATGGTCATGTATTACGAAACAAACACGCGAGCAGTTTCAGTCATCATTCACGTCTTTACCTTCCTTATTTCGACGGTATTTGGTAAATGCGATTTTATCATTACTTAGTGGGTACATAATTACAGGTATTAATTTTAAATATTATCCTATACCATGAAAAATGCGAATCTGAGGGCGAAAATATGTTTTTGCCGTTGTGATGCGGGAGAAGAAGACAATAGACGCAAACAAGAATGGGCCGTAAACCAGGCATTGAAACAAGTTATGACGAAACTGAGTGCACATAAAGCGATTCCTCCGTACAAAGAGAACACCGAAGCTCCGGAGTTTAACCCTGAAGATGGGAACAGAAAATGAAAGGAAAATAATGAGTTTTTTGTTCTCCACGCCGTTGTTCGATTTCATTCTTTTCCGATTAGAATGCGAAATACAGGTTCATTCAGAAGGACTTGTTGAAAATCTTTAGGGTAGGCGGCCAGGCATGCAGATACGGAATCCTTCCAACTTCAGAAGGTGAGGGAACAACCTCAAGAAGAAACACCTCAAGAGGCAGTTTGAGTTGGACGAGAATACCAGTTAAAGAGTTGCTATCCTATTATGAAAAAACATATTGCTTATGGTTGTGGCGCAAACTTTAAATTTGAAAAACGATTGAAACAAAATTTTGAAAAAATGAACGAATTTCAATTGATTTAAATCTGAATTTGGTGTTCTTCCTTAGCTATGTTATCAAAAGCAAGACTAGTTGACATAGGTGGTGCTTGGTGGCCTATAAGCGACATTAATTAATAGTAGTACATCATTAAAATTTCAAAACATAGAAGAAGTTTTAAGCAGCATTGTTGGTGTTTGTAATTCCGCCTAATTTTGAGAAATACGTTAAAGATTTCAGCTATCACACTTATGAATACTTTAAAATTATGATGAACTAAATGAATTAATATACAATTGAATTACAATAGTAAATCAATGAGCCCATTTGTTAAAAAGTGTAGATTTTTCATTTTGCCCTCAAAATAATTTTATCCTTTATAAAACCTAGATCTCACTCTTAAATCATAAAAAATAAAAATGTGACAGGTTTATTTTACTTATTTCAAAAAACAATCAGTAAATATAACGGCATGGTCACTTCCTAAAAACATTATTGCCCATCACTGACTTTTTTCACTAGATGATTAATCTGTTACATATCCTGCACTTATCACAAGTTTAGCACAAAATATCTTTCTGGTTTATAATAATGCTTGGTACCAATTTGTTATGTTACTAATTAATCATTATTTCATTCTTAAGTTTTATCAAACAAATGAACTTCTGTTTCTTTGATTTTTTTATTTTCTGTTGAAAATTGGTTCAATGATTTTCATCAACCCTTAAAGTAATTATAGTTTAAAGGATCTGATACTGAATTACCACATCGGAGTTACACCAGCTAAAGTCACTGTACATTAACACTCCACGGTTGATCTTGAAAACAAACTTTTCATTTAGCTGAAAGTACAGGTTATTGTTACTATTATTTTTCAATACCTGTATTCAATCTACAAAGGGCTCATAGGTTTCTTGAAGAAAATCCTTGGATTAAAGAAAAATAAATAAAAATTTCATATTTTACTGAGGATTTCCTCAGACTGATTTCCTAGACTTAACATGGTACGTTGAACAAAATTCTTCTATTTAAACGGGAAAAAAAAACCTAAATTCAAAACCACAAATAAGTTTGGGTTAAAGAAATCAACTGGAAGCGACAGCCGCAAGATATATGCAACTGTCTTATTGAGAGAAGTGAATTTGTTCGGTTGCTTCGTTCCTTCGTTGTTTGATGAGTGTGGCGAAAGTCAGAACGCGTAGTCAAAAACTGTTCAAAGGTGTTTCGGTAATGAAAATCGACTGGAAATGCAAGTAAAATAAACTTAAATGTTTGTTTCGTGTTACATAGATGAACTTGCACATTGTGCGCATAGTAACTTATACGTCCTTTAAAATATGGAATATATTTTCATTGTTATTATACGAGTACAAGAATGAATAACTTTTGGTTATCAAGAGAAGGATTTTCTTAACCTCCTGCTTACGCGCCCATTGCCTTATCTAGTAACGAAAGCAATAAATGTTGCCTAACATTCAAGCTTCGAAACGTACAGCAAAGGAGATGAAACATGCGTGCTGTGACAGAATTTACTGCTGTTGCCGACAGTGTTATTGTCGACCCAAATTTGTTCAATATTCATTCTTTTTTAAAAACATGTATGTTATAGATTTTGAATTGTTAAAAAAAGGTTTTACAAGATTTTTTCAGCTATAATTATATTTCACATATGCTGTATTCTGAACAAGTTTTATGAATAAGTAGCTGCGTTGCTCGGCGTTGCACGTTCTATCTCGAAAATGAAAGTTGTGTCAAGTCATGCTCAACATTCAGGCTAAAATAAAAGGCAAAAAAATGATGAAACATTTCCCATCAAAGAGTAGGGGAAAAAAAGCAGTTTCAAGATTTAGAATTTAAATCTAGGCCTTTGGATTTCTTAAAAATTTCAAAAGTTCAGTCATTGTTAAAACTGCCAATGTTTTATAATTAATTCCTAAAATAATTCGTCCCTTAGCAGATGCGTTACTTTCAGTTTCCATAGATCAACAAAAGCGTTGACCTGTCAGATTAGAGAATTATAAAGGTTGAAAGCATTCAGCAGATCTCTATCCAAACGTATTTTTTTTTCTCTAAAACTTGTTATATTGCACTCACAGAAAGTTCTAAGAACCAGTTTTTCAAAGATCACTTTCAAAATTCCTGGCGGGGACTTTATTGGGAGGAGGATAGTCCATTACAGATGAGCCTTATATTGCTTGCCTATAGTAGCATGTTGTACGAAGCCCAGTCATTGAACCAATAAATGCAAAATTTTTCAATTGACAGACCAAAATTGCAACTCAAATAAACTACTCAAAATAAGGTGCGTTAATATCTCTTTCATTGCGTGGATAAAATAAATAATTTTCAGACTTTCAATTGAAACGTATGTAACGTTCTGCATTGTAACCCCAGAACCAGCTTTAAACACTATTCCTTCATAATCATAAATGACTGATAACCAGACCCTTCAAAATTTGGCACGGTGGAGGATACACTCAATGCATATTTATAGGAAACAACAAAAGGGCTCTCCATAAATTATTTAACTTTTTCCTCGTCCTCTTTCTTTGCCAAATGTCAAGCTATATCTAACACATTTTTATTTTTTTAAAAAGTGTAATTCAGCATTTATTGCTAATTACAAGTTAAAAAAGAAGAGATTTAAAGTTCAGCAGTTTCCTTATCGGTTGCAAACAGGAACTATTTCATCATTAATTGCCAAAATTCATAAATTTTAAAATTTAAATTTTTTTTAACTTTCAAGTCTTGGTGATTTTAATTCTAGCAAATTCCAACTTTAAAAAAATTATAATAGTTTCATAAAAAATGTACTTTTGTTCTTCTTAACTTAGTAAAAGTTCGTCATTTTACTAAGTTAAGTTGTATTTTCCCTCAAATACCAATCAGTTCGTTCTGGAGGGGGGGGGGGGAGCATTGAAAAGGTAGTTTTATTTTTATTTATTTATTTATTTTTAATTCATTTATTTATTTATTTGCTTTTTTTGAGAGAGAGAAAGAGGGAGTAATTGGACAAATCGCTTTATATGCACATAGTACATTTTACTTCAAATTAATATTTGACATTTATATGTTCAATAATATTGAGGAACATTTGCACCAGTTTCATGTTTTTTCAAGAAATAACTACGGGGAAGGGGCAGAGGCGACGATTGGAGCTCAAAAGTGGGGGGGGGGGGGGGAGCGGCAAAAAAAAAGTGAAAAAAAAAATGAAAAAAAAAAGAGAGAGAGAGAGAGAGAGATGTACAAAATTTTGTTAGAGCTGGTTTTGAGAGCAGATAAGTGGAAATTGATGTAAATCTAACACCTTAACTCACGTTTTTCTTAAGATTTTGATGAATTATGTACACAATAACTTCCCTCGAAGAAACTTGGACATGAATTAGATTTACATTATTTATCCCGAAGTATTTTGAGATGTCACAAACACTTGGTAATAACTTCATTGAACGAAGTATGGCTTGTTTAAATAAAACAATTGCTTTTCTAATACCTAAACAATGAACACATAAACTAAAAGTTACTCCTTGTGCTAAATAATGTTTAATAAACAGATGTACAAAGTAAAAAAAAAAGTTATGTTTTGAAAATTTCGACAAATCTGCTTTTTTTTTTTTTTTTTTTTTGTAATTTTTAGTTTTGGTTCCTTAATTGGAAAATAAAATAATTTCCCATGAAAAGGGGGGAAGGGATGTTTCGTAAAGGATGTACGAAGTAATACAAATAATTATATTCTGAAAATTTTGACAGTTCTGCTTTATTTTGTAATTTCTAGTTTTGGTTCCTTAATTGGAAAATGAAATAAATATCAGTTTTTTCAAAACAAGTTATGTTCTGAAAATTCTTACATTTCTGCTTTTTTCTTTTTATAATTTTTACTTTTGGTTTCTTAATTGGAAAATAAAATAAATTTCTCATAAAAAGTCTCCCCCCCCCCACCGCCAATCGCCGCCACTGGGGGGGGGCAATAGATGTCGATGTCAGTCAACCTTTACAGGGGGTCATGGATCCCGAAAAGTTGGGATAACACAGAGGGGGTTTGGGTTTTTCTACCTCCCTGGCTGGGTTCACATACGACACACTCGTTCATAAATCGCTACCACTGGTGCTGCCATCTAAGTTCTTTAATAAGAGAATAAGTAAAATTAATTAGATTCTAAAGCGCAAAACTGATGTTAGTTATCAACAAATTTTCAAACGAACTAGAAACGAGGGCGCTCAAGCACGTAAAGAATATTTTTTTTGGGGGGAGGGAGTAAATTTAAATATAGTTTATGCAATATAATGAGCATGGATGTACATTTTGTGCATAAAATGAGTAATGCATTTTTTTCTTCTTCAATAGTTATATTGATCACCTCGAAATATTTTAAGATATGGTTATGATTTGCCATTACATTTTTTTTTTCTTTTAAACGGTTCATGGAATTTCTCAAAAGAGAAAAAACAGTAACACTGCACATGACATCATTTATTTTTCCAGATAAAAATTTTAGAAAAGATTGCTGTTTAAGATAATCTAACTTATAATAGATTGTAAAAGAATCCCGTAGTCTTTCATTTACCCGGTTTAAACCTCATTCCACATTCCATTGAAGTCGAATGGAAGTCAAAACCAAGAGAATATTTTCCCCAGGAGAGGAATTGACCAGCTGTTTAAACCAAGGACTTAAAATTAAGAACAAATTTTGAAAACACCTCCAGCTTACTTTAACAACACTTTAAACAACATATTTTTAAAAAAATGAAAATTTAATGAACTGCCTGATTTTTTTCTCAGATATTCACGCTTGTAAGGAAATTAAATTCGTTTAAAGCTAAAGAATGAAAAAATAACATGTTAATCCAAAAGAAATTAACCACAAAAAATAAATAAATAAATAAAAGGAAAAAAAAGAAAAAAAAACATATGCAAATGATATATGCAAATGATTGCTCAACAGAAAAAATATATTAATAACAAATTCAAAAGAAAAGAAAAGATAGCTACAGTAAAAATTCGCAACCGCAATACACTATAGGAGACGTTGAAGTCACTTACTTACGGCTGTGGAAAGAAGTAAAACAAACAAATGCCTAAACTTAGTGGCGGTGGTTTGAGGGGGAGGGGGCGGGGCAAGGAGGGGCAACTCCCTCCCCCCCTTTTTTATGATTCATTTATTTAATTTTCCATTTTAGGAACCAAAACTAGAATTTAAAAAAAAACAAGTGTCAAAATTTTCGCATCATAATTATTTGTTTCACTCTGTATATCTGTTTACGAAACATTATTTAGCACAAGCAGTAAGTTTTAGTTGATGCATTGATTGTTTCGAAATTAATAAATCAATTGTTTTACTTAAACAAGTGAAATTATTTCATTTGTTAAATTTGAATCTGGGAGTATCAAAAACACTCACATTTAATATTTTAAAAATAAATAAAGTTCATAAAATTTGCGATAATGCAACACTACTTCTTAAAGTTCAACTGATTGTAACAACTTGCTTCCGCACATACTAAAATGTCCAGTGTTCAGAACAGACGGAACAAACTCTGCTTCAAACAAAAGTAACGGAGTGGGGCTGTTTAAGCATTTTCATACGAACAAAATAAAACCATTCATTAATTATTAAATATATATTATAAGTACCGCGCCTAATGTACGTATAGAAAGGATATTTTCGTTTACGATTAATTGCAGTTTGTGGATGCACCACATGTACTCAGTACATTCGTTTTTAAAAAAAACATCAAATCTCCTATTTTAAGTGCTAATAACTTTTTTTTTTTTGTCAGCAACTATTTTTTTCGAAACTACTTTTTAAAAACAGGAGAAAAAAAACATGCAAGTGTAAATGTTCTATTTTGAGGCAAAAAATGAATCATCACTTTTATGAATTTTGAGCCTGTAAAACATAAAAATCGATAAGCTCTGACTAGAAGCAAGGATTTTTTAGAATTCTGCGATAAATAAAAACCTATATAACAAAACATAAATAAGAACCTATTTAATGTAAAATTCCCATTTTTCCTTTATGAAATGTGTTACTGAAATAGGTAAATTAATCTTGCACCTTGTTATCCAAGTTCTCCTTTACACTTCCTTTATTTTTTTTATTTTAACCGGGTAAATCAGAGTGAGTCTTATGTACCGGAGCGATTCACAAGTTGAGAAAGGCGGGAAGAAATAAATTTATAGGAATTGCAGCAAAAGCAATTAAACAATAAGTTCCGTCTAGAACTAAACGAGCCTACTTTCCCGTATACCCATACTACTTTCTAGTACCTGATCAATATTTTTAAAAATAGCTAAAGTCGCAAATTGTTTCAAGCATATTTTATTAATATATTTTAAGCTGATTTCTAGGAATAAAACATTCCTCACTCATCTCAGAAATTAGATGCGTAAAACAAAATAAATAAATAAAAGAACAAATAAAATAGCAGCACCTTTTAAACAAAGCATCTAATACACTTTTTTCCATTAAAAAAAATCTTTAACAGCTTCAAAAACGAAAAAATAATAAATACAATTAATAAGCTCATTAAAATAAATGCATCATATAAAAAAAATCGTTTCTTTTTCCCCTTTTGCCAAAAATAAACTTTTAAATGAATTAATGCACTTACCAAAATAAATAAAAAAAAATGTCAACTTAAAGAAATAATTTTCACTGTCAAAAAAAAAAAAATCGTCTGCGCATATCTTTATGTAGAAACATAAATGACTTCGAGTTTAAACGCCGAAAACTGAATACCTAAATTAAAACTTTAGCGTGAAAATAGAAACAAGTCATATTAACAATAATTATTTCACAGTTTAAACCATAGCTGCGGAGTCGAAGTCAATCTCATTTTGGGATAAAGGAGTTTGAGTCGAATATTCAAGATTCGGAGTCAGTCATTTGTCCTCCGTGTATAAATTTTTGCCAAAGCTACGAAGTCATAGTCGAAGTCGGGTCGGGGAGTCGGAATCCGACTAATTGCCGGGCACAGGAGTCGGAGTCAGGTGCCCCTAAATTCTCGGAGTCTGGAGTTTGTCGTCAAGAGCTATTTCCAGCAAAATTTGTTTGAAGTAAATCCGTCTTCAAGTAAGGAATCTTCATTGACTTTCAGTTTCCCCGTAGGCGCTAATGTTAAGGGATTTGAACCGCTCAAAATTGAACGGAAAATTGTTCAAATCAAAAAGATATTTTATATACAAGTTTTTCATCAAAAGCTTTTTTCCTACAAAATTTGAAGCAAATTCGTCTCACAGTTCGGAATTGCCTTGAATTTCCCCGTAGGCGCTAATGTTAAGTTTTTTTTTTTGAACTGTTCAAAATTGAACCAAAATAGTTCAAATCAAAAAATAAAATATAGGGATGAGGTGTCCTCGTCGAGATCTTTCGAACAAAAAATTAAAATTTTTCGAATCGGACTATTCACTCAAAAGTTATTAGGGGGGGGGGGGGACAGACAGACAGACAGACCGACATTTTTCTCCATCTCAATACCCTACTTCCCAATTTTTAATTTTTCTACATTTATTTTTATTTATTTATTTATTTTTTTTTTCGACTTTTTTTTTTTTTTTTTGTAATATTTTCGAGATGCATTAAGCCTTTTTCATGCTTTTTTCGTCTTTCTCTGACTTTTACTGGGAAAGTAGGCTAAAAAGCAGGCGAATGAAATTTCTGCTGTGAAACATTCAGTAATTTAATGTTAATTCTTCAATTGTTATTATCGTTGTTTTTATTTATTATCGTTGTTTTTATTTATTTATTATTATTTTTTTTATATTAAATGTGGCGCTAAGTTTTCCTAGTTGTACAAAATAAGAGAATCATAAGCAGGACATTATTAAAGTAAATTGCTGCATACATTTTTTGATAGTACAATGACAGAACTTGTAATGTTTTGCAAACGAATGTATTAAGAAATTTTAAACCATAACTATAAGTTTACTACACCTACATAACGTATGAATATTTCTGTCTGTAAATAAAATTTTATACGGCTTAGTTCGATTTATAATTTACTTTCATAATTAACGTTAGCGGTGCTGAATTAATCGAAAATAAAAAATTTCCTTTCTGCAGAGTTGAGAGTTACTAATTATGCCGCTACTTATTTTTTGTCTGTCCGTACTCGATGTGCAGAACCGCATAGTAACAAAAGTGTTCACCATTGTTCTGGTTTTAAAGAAAAGCACTAGATGGCAGCATGAAAATCTTGAGTCCGGTGCTGCCTGTGGCGCGAAATAGCCCAGTCATATTAGGTCGAAAAAGAACCGAACCCGAACTTTCAAAAAAAAAGAATGTGCACCTATACTAAGTAAGAATCTGCATCTATACCAAGTTGTTCAGTGTCATGAGAAGATAACGTACCAAAAAGTTCCAAGAGTTTGAGCGTCGGGTTTGGGAGTATGGGGGGGGGACAAAGAGGGGTCTCAAAATGCAGATTATTGCTTTATTTCAGCTGTATTTTTCAACACTATTCCTTTTCAAAAGGGTAATTGGTTAAAAGCTGAATATGGTACATTTTTCTAATATTATAAGTAATATTTTTGCACACTTTCGTTATTGGGGGACGGGAGGTCCCCCACTCACCCACGGATTTTGAGATATATACATTGTACAAATGCAAGTTTCATTGCAGGTATTTTATTGTTTTTCTATGATATTTTCGAGTGCATTCCCTTTGCCCTCCCTCCGCCCTCCCCCAAGTACATGAAATGACGACCGTCCACCACGTAAATGAAATGTCGGGCCTAATTATGCGTATCTTAATCCAAAATAACGTTGACACTTATTTGGTCATCGAATAAGAAATAAATTCCAAAGTGTTAATCTTTGGATTTTTTAAAGCTGTGCCATAGAATATTAAATCTCATAAATTCATTTTTGTCGATGATTATGATACTAAGAAAATAACAATCCTCTACTTGAAGTGTTTTTTTTTTTTTTTTTGGTTACAAATTTAAATGGCGTACATTGAGATTTAATTCTCCTGTACACAGGCCCGAATCTACGTACCCACAGACCCAGCAACGCAGGGTTCGGGGGGGGGGGCAGACCACTAAGGAGGTGCCATGGCCTAAGAAATCCAGAAAACTAAATAAAAACCAATACTTCAAATTTAAAAACTGAAAATGTTTTCCTAATATTTTTGTAAAAATTTGAGGAACTATAGAAATTTGACACATAGTATTACTTAAGAACTTTAGTGATTCTTTATTAATAAAAATAGCTTAGCAGGAGTCACCAAATTGTGAATTTGAAACAAATTCTAATAATAAAATAATATTCTATGCCCAGAAATAAGAGTTACGAATCCTCAAAGTTTTAAAATATAGAAATGAAAGCACACACACACCAGCTCTAAAAGTTTGAAGGATAAAAACAGAAAGAAAATTTAGTCTGATGATTGCAGTTTATACATTGTATTGCTCTGTACGTCTGTTTTTGGATCTCGGCGTGAATCCGATGTCGGAACGAATGTTGACTGTATAGAAAAAGGGTATTTGTGAAATCTGAAAGGTAAGACGTAGCATCTTAAGCACAAGGCTTAACTACCCAAAACTCTCGGGAAGCTAGAGCTCCCCCTCAGAATTTTCGGGAAACCCAAAAATTACTGAAAAATTGCTTAAAAATTTCAGATTCAGCTTTTAAAGGTACTGCAAATATTAGGACTGGTTCAATCAAATGTGACCCAACTATTATAATGCATTTTTATAACAATTTTGTGACACGATAAATCTGTTTCAGCAACTGACCACCCTTTATTGTTTAGAATTTCGGTGAAAATGTATACATTCAATTAATAATTAATCAAGCACCTAACCGTAAATTATATGAGCTTTAAACGAAAGACAAAGTGGACATTTCTTCCTTTTTTTAATTAAAAAGGGATTTATTATTGAAAAGAAATATTAAAATTACAAATCACAATCATACAATAATAAACCGATACCACACAATCAAGAAGCTTCCAAATGAAGGTATAATTCGGCTATACGTATATCATCAAACGTATGAGAGTAAGACAAAAAAAAAACAAAAACAAATTTTATTGCTTACAGAATAAAGCAGAAGCCATGCAAAAGTTGTAATTATTTTCTAGCTTAAAAACCACAATGATAATTTTTTTCGAAATTTAACGTTTTTGAAAGAACACTGCAATCGCGTTTATCCGGCATACTTAATTTTGATTCTTTACTAAACATAAATAAACCACTAAAATTGAGAAAAAAAAAGCAAACAACTTTTATTTTGCATTTAAAATATTTCTTTCTTTTTTTTTCATTTTTAATAAAACAGAAGGGCTGCTATCACCGTAAAATTAAGTACTTTTTTAAAAATGTTTAAAAAGAAAAAAAAACGAAGCAGCAAAAAGACGTAGCCATTGCAATATAAATATTTTTTCATTCATCTTTTATTCTTAATTTTATTCTCGAGCTCAATCATTTAGAATCATTTGGGGCTTGCTTGAGGTAAGCCTCGGGTTCTGGTTGTCTAAAAACAATTCTCGTAGCTCTCCTAATGCTCATAAAACTTCAAACATACTTCATCTAATGCAGAAAATTACAAGCTTTTGATTGAGCTAAAATTTTAAAATATGCATGAAATATTTTTCCCTCATTTCATTAAATTTTGTGAAAAATGGGCTTAAGACTGAAATAGAAAAAGAACAAAATCAAATTTTTGAAAAAACGCTTCGAGGTGCTCACCCCCATTCTCCAAATTTTATGAAAATTGACCGAACAGTCTTGACCTTACGCTCGTAACAGACATACATTCAGACGAACTTTCTGCTTTTTTTAAAAGTAGAGTAGAGATACTTGAATCTAATGTATAACCGCTCATGTAATCGCCACTACAGAATTCTGCTACAGTAAAACCTGTGAAGTTGACTACCTTTGTAAGTTGATCACTTGTCTAAGTTGACCGCTGTTTTCAGGCACGGAATTAGCCCTAATCATATAAATCAACCTCTGTAAGTAGACCACCTTTTTCGGTTGACCATTAAAGTAGTGCACCGTAAGGGGTCAACTTACACAGGTTTCACTGTATTTGCAAAAGCAGGAAGATTTCGATTATTGGGAAATTGGTGGTATTAATTCGTTAGCGTTTCATTTTCGACACCAATGTCTGCGTGAGAAATACTTTTCCTGTTCATACGTAAACAATGTGTAGGGAAATATCTATTTGCATAGGGTTACCATAAAACAACAGAGATACCAAAATAATTTACGCACTCAAAAAATTGACGACCATGCCAAATTCCTACATATCGAAATATCCCCACATTCAGAATGGGACTGTTTCCTTCAGTCAAAAATGCTACTCTTAGTCACTGACATTGTTAGAATAAGCCAATAAATAAGCAAGCAAGCAGCAACTCTGTTTTCGCAACAGTTTTTTTTTTTTTTTTTTTTTAACTGTCCGATTTTGGAAATAAGGCATGGTCTTTATCACATCGCAAGTGATGTACTTTGGCACGCTACTCCATTAACGCGCTAAATGAATTCGCTCTGCTGTCACCCGTGTTGCCCGGACATGATAATTTGCGCTGTGCGCTAATGTCCTCTGTGAATAGCATTTCATCACTTGAGGTGCCATGTACAGAAGCGTAAAAAGTGAATTTCAATCTGCGCATAGATTTAAAAAATTAAACATTGTCAAATTATTTTCAAAACGGTTAAACCCTATGTTTTTAAGTATTCTCTTTCAGAAAAAAATGCTTTTAAAATTTCGGAAACGACCCAATTAAAGAGCGAAAATTGAAAATCATTTTTATACTACATCTATGATTGAAATCTCTCCGATCGTCTGCAATAATTTAATCTCGTGAAAGTTTAGTATGCAAGTGAAAGAGCATTTCAATGTGATTAATCTTTGACCTTAGGGATTTAACTAAACGTAAAAAGTGACCAAAATAAGTCCCCTTCTCCCTCCCTCCTTTGGAGCGATTGCTACCGAATAGAATAAGTGCCTGTTTCCGTGCAGGTTCACATTTATTCCAACCATCACCTAAAACCTAGCATATTAAGCACTCACAATCAACAGGAAAGAACATTCGATTGCAACCCCCCCCCCCCCCCCCCCCCCTTTTGAGGCATTGCCGACAAAATCGAATCAGTTCTTGTACTCTCTAAAGTCTCTGTATGTCACAGTACGTAACTGTGAATTAATTTTTGTTTGATTCCATTCGTTACTTTTGCTGATGGAATTGCCGACTTTTTGCTGAAAGAATAAAATAAGCGTGATAATAACTAATGATTGTTCAAACTAGGGTCCATTTAACTCAGTACGACGCGACGTTTTGAACAATCAAAAAATGTATCTATAGCCTTTTAAATTCAGTCTTAGGAATGTTTTTTAGCACTTGTGTCACACCGCTTGAATGGCTGGAACACCATCGTAAAAAACTTCTCCGCTGCAATTTTTGTTTGGATAACAAAATATTAGAATAATTTTCTGTTCAAAATAGGACGAGAAACGTGACGAGAATTGAACACACAAAACTGAAAACATATATGAATCCTCGATCATCATCCGTATTAACCTGATCCATCACCGTGTGACTGTTTTCTGTACCCGAAAATGAAAACTGCAATTAAAGGAGCTACGATGATTCCAAGCCGGGACACATGTACTAAAAAACCATTCCCAAAACCGAATTTAATTATTTTGTGGATAAATTGGTTGACCTAGTAAAACGATGAATAAATATTTGCTTTAAAACATCTTGCCACCTATTTCATTCTATCATTAAAATATTCGGTTATTTTTAGAACACACTGTGCAACAACAGGTATAGAGAAAGCACGTGATAACTAACTCAGGAGTGGTCAAAGTGACTGTTTTGGTGGTCCATACGTTAAAACAATAGCTGCTCGTAAGAGGGGGACAAAGGGAGAAGTTGGCCTCTCACACTTTTTAATAGTTTTCACACTCTTTAAAATAGTACGTTAATCGAAATGCAAGTTCAAAAGTGAAAACCTACATTTTTCTTGAAGTAAACAGAAACTATATTTATATGGCCCCAAGTAGAACAGAAACGGGTCGTATTAAAACGTAAAAAGATATGAACAGACGTTAAACGCACTTTGTTGAATTTTGACTATGCAAGTGTTATAAGAATTGATTATTCATCGGCATTCGATTGATTGCTAGTCTGAAATACTGAAAGATAATGAGCGATCTCAATTAAAAATGCTGAGCCAAAATAGTACTCTGGATTTCCGTAAATTATCGAATCTAAGTGTCGAAAACTGATGGCTACTTTTAGAACCGAAGCAGCACCGCTAGTGACATGCTTGTTAGTACAGTCGAACCCCAATTTAACGAACCTCTGTTCAACGAATTTCGCGATTTAGCGAATTTTCCTTTTCCCCGACTAAAATGAAGGCAAAAATCCTATTTACCGAAAAATAAACCGCGAATTAACGAAATATTTCAACAGCCATTTTTTTAAATTAAATTTAGTTAGGAAATACTGAACTGTTTTCCAAATGATAAGATCTATCGTGTGCGAAGCAGAAAAAGACTTTTCTTCGAAGCAGCAACGTTTGATTGGTAAGTGGAAAACCAATGAATAACCGTGCTGAAAGCAATAATGAAACTCTCATTAAAATTGTTACCTTTTCTAATGCTTTACATGGAATAGCAACTGTAACGAGCTGATGTGTGCATCACATGACTTCCTTTTACTCCAATTTAATGTCATTTTCTCATTATTGGCAGTTTTAATGTGATTTAATAGTTTACTCTCTAAATATTAATAACAGTGGCCAAATTGAAACAAGATATTTTTTTTTTTTTTAATTTCCAAATATGTCACCAAGTTGGCGACAAAACTTGGCGACCAAAAGACTGGCGATAAATTGCCAAGTGTCTGCCAAATTATAACATCACTGGAGTTTGCATCGAAATTAACAATGATTTCCCCCAAAAAAGGGGCAAAAGACCCCCTTTGGAGCATCCGAATGCAACCAAAAGGGAGGTGCACAACTAGACCCCACTAGGAGTCTACGTACCAAATTTCAATGCATTCCGTTTTTGAGTTATGCGAGATACATACACACATACGCACATAGCACATACATACTTACATACGAACGTCGCGAGAAAATTCGTTGTAATTAACTCGGGGGTTGTCGAAATGGATATTTTGGGTGTCTGTAGGTTCCTAGGCATATATCCACGTGTGGTCGGGTCGAAAAAAAACTTAACATTCATTTGGTTGTGAGAAAAATAGAAAATAAGGCCAATTTTTGAGTGAAATTTTTTTTGCGAATACAATACTTCCTTTTTTGTAAAAGGAAGTAAAAACATATCTCATGCAGCAGACTGTAAATGACGCAGTATTTTTTTCTCTCCATAAAGTCGAAAGAAAACTATTTCGGGTCAAGTACCAAAAAAATATTGTCAAAATCTATTGCTCAGTACAACAAAATTTCAAACTAACTAGTGTCAAATAAGTCGCGGAATCCTGAATAAAAAGTGTACACTTTTTAATTATGGATATGTTTGTGCAGTTGCTTATTGAAGCTTTTAGATAATGTAAGTGGGATTTTTAAATGTTTTTTCGCACCTCGATATTACGAATAACCTCGATTTAACTAAAAAAGTTTTGGTCCTGCTGAATTCGTTAAATCGGGGTTCGACGAGGGAGATTTGCAAGTATAATCTTTGCACTTGTCAAAAAGGGTTAAAAAAAAAAAAAAAAAAAAAAAACAATTCATAGACTTTTTGTCATTTCCTTTTTTAAATGAAAGAAAATGTTTGTAATTCTTTTAAAAACCTTTTCAGAAACATATATTTGGAGCATACATTTGGAAGCAGAAGTCTTGGTTTTTACTTTTGAAAATGATCCAAGGAAAAAAGAAATTCAAACTTGAAAAATGTCAAAAAATTACGCTCGAAAACCAAAACAAACATCGTTTAAATGAGTTATTTCTGATGGTGCATTTACTTTTTTTCTGCACTCAGCAGAGGTTATAGAAATAGGAGCGGAAAATCTGCAAAGTAAAGAGAAAACAAACTATTTTTATAGTAGACTTGAAGCAGGCCTGAAGTGACCTCTGAAGTGGGAAAGCTCTTTCTCATTTCAGGGTCTCACAAATTTTCAATTCTGCAGAATATATGTAGAGATCTGAAAAACAATATCACTGAACGCATAACAGGAGTTACCTACAAATATACAAGCGAACCAAATGGCTTTTTAATTTTTTGCTACGGGCAAGGCCATGCGGAAACCACTAGTTCATAACATAAAGAAAGAAAAAGTTTCGTGATGGCCACAAAATGCTAGTTTAACATCGATTTTTTTTTTCCTTTCTTTAAAGGGTGTGTTTGTGTTAAAAATGATTGTTCGCCTCAAAATTATTTTGTGCCTTCTTAGAGAAGTGTTCCCCACAGATTGAAAGCCACTAATCTACTGCGTCCTCCGCCTTTTAACTTCAAAACACATTCATATTTTATTGCCTATTTTGATTTAAAGCATAGTTTGATGCAAAACTGACAGTATCACTCTATCACGTAAAGAGAAAAACTCTTTTTTTCACTTCAAGATTTACAGCAGCGATTTCTGAAATTTGTTTATTAAGTCGGCGTCTTTTACTTTCAGCATTTTATGAATTCCCTTATTTCATATTAAATGTTTTGTAAATCAATTTTTTATCTCTGTCACACTGCAGTTTGATGCGATTTTTATCTCTTCTCATGGTTGTTGGCGTTCTGGTAAAATAGATAATCTATTTTACCAAAGTTTAAGGTTTATTACCCCCTACAAACTGCTGTAGAAATTTAGTTTTACTGATTTTAATGTTGCAAACTTATAGTTGGTAATAAAGATTGCTCAAAATTTATTTGTGTCATAAAGGGAATGGCGATTCTCCAAAACGTTTACTAATTTCTCCATTTGAAGGATATTTTATATAGGAAATCTTTTACACCAGTGCTTACCAAATGGTAAAAACACAATTGCATTTAAAATCTGATGACTTTAAATTGCTTTTTTTTTCGTTTTACTAAGGTCATCTGAATAAAGTTTTGTCACGTTGACTGAATAAATTGGGAAACGTTTCAAAAGCGTTAAATGTGGAATGAAAAAATGAGGTGCATAAATAAAATACAGTGATCAATTTGCGAATGTAAATTGTCTGTCTGTAGATAAAGTAAATTGAACTGAGAACCTTTTCAGAAGAATTTTTCTTTTATTTGCATTAAATATAATGAGATGAAAATTATTAAATTCGTGAATAAAATAAACTAAACAATTAATGGAAGTAATTTGACCATAATTAAAATAGATCGGACTCGGAAGCTTTTCAAAGGAACTTTTACTTTATTTGCATGACATATAATGTGATGAAAAAAAAAACTTAAATTAAAATAAAAAGAAAAACAGATTAATTAATGAGGGTAAATTGACTACAAATAAAGATAATTGAATTGAGAAACGTTTCCGTTATTTGCTTTAAATATAAGGTAAGGAAAATAATACATGCGTAAATAAAATAAACTAATTATAATTAATGAAAATGAAGGAACTGCAAATAAATTTAATTAAAATTGTAAACTTCTATTTAAAAAACTTTGTTCAAAAGAACTTTTACTTTAGATGCGTTTATTATATTGTAATGAAAACACTAAATGCGTAAATAAAATAAACTGATCAATAACCGAGCTTATCTTGATTATAAATAAAGTAAATTGAACTGGGAAACTTTTCAAAAGCAATTTTAATTGACTTGCATTAAACATAATGCGATGAAAATAATAAATGCTTAAATATAATTAACTTATCATGAACAGCATCATTTGCGTGAAAATAAGAGCGTGCTAATAATGTGTTTTACGCATATTACGATAATACTGTTGTGTTAAAAAAAAACTAACTGGAAAATTTTTATAAAAATGCTTAATGAAACCCTGGATTGCTATTAGTTCAGGTGAAATATGAAGTATTTTATATAAAGTAAACGTCACATCACAAGATGTCCGTCACATATCATATTGCGTAGAGTATTACAATGTAAACTCTTCAGCGCAGAAACAGTTCCTCCTCCCTTAATTAAAATCTTAAATGTTATACCTTGCTTTTGGCAGTTTTTCTGTAATTCTTTCCAGTTTCTGTAAGCATTTTTTTTTTTTTAATTTAAGTTAGCTAGCACTATTCTCTCTATAACGTTTTGAGAAAAGGAGGTTCAACGAAATGGTATTGTTTAAGTCCCTAAAAATACATAACAGATACAATAACAGCAATATTTGAGTTGACCAACTAGCCTCACTGTCACATAGACTTTTTATTAGTCGAAAGTTACGAAACAGGTATGAGTAATCAGTTTTAGGGCGAATGTATTTTAATAGAATAGCTATTATTACACAAAACTCCTACAAAGACACCTAATATGTTAAATGTTTGTTATGCTGTGCACACTTTTTGCCTTGAAACAGGTGCTGTTCATTGCGTAACGTTAATTGGCTTAGTACCGTTAGGATACGTCTGTTACAGGCAACAAAATATTGTTTAAACTTTGTTTCTCGAAATCTTCAAAATTTAATTGCATTACATAAAAGTGTATTCTTCATAAAGTGCATGCAAGAAAACAATTATGTACCATGTTTAGAGTCTTTGGACGGTGTCTTGCGCAGTAACTGATATGACTGTAAATTGTCTTTTTATAAAACTGACGCAGAATTTCCTGTGCAGATTTTTAAATATTGATGACTTAGCTTGACAATAGGGCTAAACAAACTGATAATCTTACTATAAACATTATTTGGCCAAGATTGTTCAAACCCTAAAGGCTATATTTTAATTGATAAAATCTTTCATTTGCGTCATCAGCGGAAATCATCTCAAAACAGCCCTAACACTACGACCCCTTATGAATGCAAATAGAACGTACAAATTTAAGAAATTGATTAAACGAAAGAAACGGAAGGAACACAATGACTTCCGTGCCTTATTCGGAAGGATTGGATTAAGGTTTGTGTGTCACATTCCACGGAACCATCTGGACAAACACTGATTTCAGGGCATAAGTCTGTTCCGCGTATCACCAAACGCGAGTTGACAAACTGCTGATCATTTAACTAACTATTCAATCCGTCAAGTAGAAATTTCGTAAGAAATGTATGAAATGTTTTTGTTTTATTACTCTACGTTAACGAAAAGGCGTGTACCCACGGAATGCTTTAAATGCTTCAACGGTGGAAAACAATTTCTGAAATGCATTGCAGCCAAAGCCTGATAAATGCACTGTCCCACGGGTCTGTGAAATTGGGCACCGTTATTTTTGAAGCATTAAAATTTCATAAATTTCTTTCATTCCCCTTTTTTTCTAGCACATTTCACAATATAACAATCATAGTATGCGAATTAAGTAGGATAATTGTACAATACATAATTATGAAAGTTCTATTGGTTTTCTAATTCATAACTACTTTGAAAATATTTGAAGTTTTTCTTGTGAGGGGCCATCCTCTTTTACCAGTATCTAGGTATCCCTTTGGCATGATGAGGTTCTAAGTGCAACGTTTCAAATAATTGTGTAATTAAGAATACAAGTTAGAAAACTTTTTTCCTTTTCAAAGTTCTTTATCTTCTGTTAAGTGGTTTATAACCTCCCACTCCCTCTTGATGCCCTCCTGATATCCGAAAAAAGTTATTGAAGGGACAGGTAATCAGGAAATAGCTATTGCAACAACCTGTTGATTTTTTTAAAATAAGCATCCAATCATTTCTAGAATGTTCATAGTATTGCTTCTAAAAGTATTCGAACCAAACTACATTCATCATGTCGTTTCAGGAAAGGAGACAAATAGATTTTGAGGATATGCTACCAAGACACAATTAAGAGAGAAAGCCTAGTAGAATTGCGTTTGGTTAAGCAAACTGATCATATTTGACTGAAGAACTCTACCTGTGACTGGAACTATGTCTGTGTATTAATAACTCCACCAGTAGTCAAATCAATAAGCAATCCTTCCTTTTCAAGAGTTGCACTGACTGAGCCCGTGCAATTCGCGGCAAAGAGGAATTGGTTACTGATTTTTCTACTAGTACAGGTGCCAGAAAACAAGTATCAATAGGGAACCGCAAAGCATCTATTTTAATTTTTGACATCAGTCCCCCCCCCGCCCCCCCAATGTTCTAAACTTTCTTTTAACTTTTGTAATAGACAACTTTTTCCCTTTTTTACAATTATGTAAGTTTGCCATGTTCGATACACCCACCAAATTTAATGACAAAAGATGTGATAAATATTGCATTAAAAATTCTTTCACAAAGAGCTTCGATAGTACATTAAAAGTACCAATAGCCAGAAAATGTTATGTTACAAGAAACCGATATTATATTTAAAGCATGCCTTTAATGAAACGTGAACATGTTAATGGGTTAATGATTATTTTAATCCAATTACATAAAGAGAAAGAAACTTCGAAGGACAACAACTGTTTTTATGCACATACAACTTTCAGTTTCTTCCGCGGAAAACTTTCTTCTAACGACTTTCCGTGAAATACTTCTAGTGTTCACGGCAACCGTGACTTTTTCAACGGCATCATTTTCATTTTTTCAGATTTTTTTTTCTTGCCGATACATATAGATTTTCACAGATACACTGCTAATAGTTTTTCAAAGAGTGAAAATACTCCTCCCATTTTATAGGAGTGAAAATTGTTTTGGAAAAGTGAAATTATATTCGAAAATAGTAAAAAACATAATTGCGATCAATTCTATTAAAAAAATAAAATAAATGAACCTTCCTTATAATGAGTTAAAAATGGCCCAGAATGAAGAGATGTAAACTGTTTTATTTTAAAAATTGAATTTTTTTTTTTTGCACACTTTTTCAATGCGCTACCTCTATTTCATATATAAAGCTTAAAAATACGTTCGACTAAGTTTTGGAGGAGTAATTCCACTTTTCAATGTATGAAATACTCTTGTAGAGATGTTAAGTACCTCTGACTATTCTTGTACATTTGTATACATATTTTTTACTGTATAAAAAGACAGTTGGAACAGTAATTCTTAAAATGAAACTTTTTAAGCTGTGTCATTTTTTTTAATAATAATGTATGAGAATATGTACCGTAAATTGGGGCTACTTGAACCCAAGAGAAAAAAGTGTTTATAATCCGTCCTGGTCCTACATAACTCAATGTATAGAGTTAAAAAACTTTCTCCATGACAGGTAGCAACACTAGGTAGAGGCTGGAGCATAAAAGAAAAATTCTGCGATTCCCGCCTTTTTCTAATTGAGGTTATACAGATGTTAATGCTAAAGCTGGTCTACAGTGGTGCCACACTCACAAATCCTGGTTGATTGATGAGTGGAAGAGAGAAATATGGTCTGACGAATCGTCTTTAACACTTTTCCCTTCTACTAGACGGGTACAAGAGTACTATCGTGATTCTCTCCTTCCAACTGTCAAACATGGAAGAGGATTTGTCATAATATGGGTAGCCATTCGCTGAACCAGTCCTAACCATGAAAGGAGGGATCACTGGAGAGAAGTCTAAAGACATTTTAGCTGATCAGATCCATTCTATGATGCAAACTTTGTGTCCTGAAGGAGATGGAATTTTCCAAGATGATAATGCACCTATCCATGCAACGGGACTTGTCCAATCATGGTTTGATGAACACAAAGATGCAGTTAGACATCTGCTTTGGGCAGCACTGTCACCTGACCTTAATATAATTCAACCGCTATGGTCTATTTTATAGCAATCGATATCCCCAACCAGCGTCTCGCCCAGAGCTTTCACAATATCTCCACGAAGAACGGTACAAAATTCCACTGAACACCATTCAACAGGTGTATGAATCTATTTCTCGGCGGATCCAAGCTGTATTACATGCCAAAGGCGGTCCTACAGAATAAAGAATTCTTTATAAATCTCAAGTGTTTCCATTATTTTGATAACTACCTGTATATAATTGACACAGTAACTAATATAAATTAGTAAAAGTGTACTGGTTGCCTTAAAATGGGGCTACTTGAACCCAGCGTTCAAACAGCCCCAAACCACATTTCATCACTAAATTATGTTCAGTAACGTTTGTAATCTCTTTAAATAAAGAGTTTAGTTACTATTTATACCCATTTTTTGAAGATCTGGGAATAAACAGGGTCTGAAAGTAAAAGAGAACCGCTTGAAGTAGGAAATATTGCGGAATATTAAAAAGAAAAATTATAATTGTGTCTAGATTCAACTAATTGCGGAGAATTGTTTTAGAGAGTGGCATCAGCCCATTTTGACTTAAGTATATGAATCTAAAAAGTAAATTAAAAGATCGTTCACAAAACAAGCCAAGGCATCTTGTAGTATTTATTAGCTAGGAAGAGCAGGTATTAAATAATGTCAGAGAAAAAAAAACACCCATGAGCATTTCAATTGGTTTTAGCTGTAGTTAGATTATGTTTCTATTGGAGAAATTATGTTTGCCTAAACACATATTTTATGTATACGTTGATTTTATATTAATTTATATAAATAATTTGCAATTTATATAAATAGTTTGCTCACTAGAATGTAGGTTTTGAGTTTATTATGACATTAGTCCTTCTTGATACCACCACCTGTTTTATAGCTTTTTCTAATGAATTTGCTGAGTGGGACCAAGTAGCCCCAGCGCGGGGCAATTTTCTAAAAATTTTTCTTCTTTGAGATTGTTTTTAATTTTTTATTTGTAACATTGAACAAAACTACAGGTCGCATGGAACTGCTTCGCGAACCGCATGTGGTCCAAAAAGACTTGTTTTTGGGCACGGCAATCAGTTAAACTTTAAAGATTCCTTTTGATTTTTCCATTTAGTGGTGAAGGAAGTACACTGCTCAAAACAATTAAAGGATATTGAGGTTTTGGGTTGATTTTGAAACTGGAGAACTTTTTGGATGATTGATACATTATCGACAGGCGTTAGCAAACTATTTGAGACCAAAATTACATTTGTATGGCAGGAAAAAATACTTTTTTTTCAACTTTTGAGTACAAAAGGGAAAAAAACGCACTTTGTGCGTATGAGAAAAGCGATAAAAAATTGGGGTTTTCTTAAAAGAAAATTGCTTCTAATAGGGGGTATGATAACCCCGGACGGCCAGCAGTGTAAAACACCTCTGAGGCATGGAATTAATGAGGCTATTAATGAGGGACTGGGGTATTCTGCCCCACTCCTCCTGAAGCGCTCTTTCCGGTTCTTGGAGAGTTTTCGGAGGTGGTAGGCGTCCAAAAACTCGTTGCCTAGAATGTCCCAAACATGTTCTATTGGGTTCATATCTGGAGAACGCGCTGGCCATTCCATTCGTATGATTCCTTCCGCCAAAAGAAAATCATTCATCAAGTAAGAACGATGTGGTCTGCAATTTTCGTCCATTAACATGAAATCACCTCCAATTGCTGCAGGGTAAGGGACTACAATAGGTGTGAGGATCTCATCCTTACTTTGACGACCGGTCAGAGTTCTATTCGGAATGACATGCAGCTCGGTGCGCCCATCGATGGAGATGCCAGCATGCATCATCACACCACCACCACCAAATTTGACACTTTCGGGCGCGAACGCTGGATTGTTTCTAGTGCTAAGCTCCCTCTAGATGAAAATACGCCATTAAATGGATAAAGACAAGAACGGGACTCATCAGAGAAAAAAATATTGCTCCATTCATTTCTTCTCCAATTCACATGCTCTGTAACCCACTCCCTGTATCGCGACGGTGTCTCGCAGCTAATGTGACACAGACCATTGGTCGACGAGCATACAGACTTACAGCGTGAAGGCGATTTCGGACAGTTTGTGTCAAAATTGTGGTGCCAGTACCCGAGCGAAGCTGTCATTGTAGTGAGGTGGTATTCATACTTCGGTGCCTTGGAGTCGTTAAAGCTAAATAACGGTCTTCGTTGAGCGTTGTTGACCGTCTGCGACCTTGCCCTGATCTTCGGCCAGCATTTCCAGTCTCTAAAAACCGTTTCCATCTCGTAGAAATCATACTTTGCAAAACTTCAATATCTTCTGCTTCCTTGGCTTGCGTTTGGCTTCCCTCTAGCCTGACAACCAATTTAGAAGCTTCTGATTCCGTTGAATGAGTTCGTTGAGGCATCACATTCATCGAAACAACGCTCTTACTGAATGTCTATCATTATTTTCTGCTTTGTCTTACAATAAGTTAAGAGCGAAATCTCATTCGCCGCCACTGAAACGTCGTCTTCGACGTCAAACTCAAAATTTGCATACAGCGACGCTTGAAATTAAGAAGAATTTGGATTTGTAACTCCCTTCTTCGATTCTATGCAAAAAAAATATTTGCTAATATCTTTTTTTGGACAAAAATTTACAATATCCTTTAATTGTTTTGATCAGTGTAGTTTGAAGTTGCAGCTCTAATAATATTAAAATTTCATACACTGACGTGAAAGTGATAAAAATTATGGTTAGCTCAGCAAAACAAATATTAAATAAATAACAAAATGACTGCGGATGCGGAGTCGAAGAAAAAATGGCCAACTTCGACTACTGAAATCTAGAACTATTGACTCTGACTCCTTTACCCCAAAATCAGTACCAGCCCAACTCCTCGACTGTGATTCTGCCTTCGCAGAAAACCGAGAAGGTCTTGCAACCATTTCGGAGAGAAGTGTAGAAGTCTTTCTATCTCTCTCTGTCTTTGCAGCCTTTTAGCATAGTTGCGGACTCGGAGGGAAAATGATCGACTCCGATTTTAAAGCCTTTCACTCCCGACTCGACTCCTTTACCCCAAATTCAGTTCCACCGCAACTCCAGTACTCTGACTCCACAACCCTACTTAATACCGCATTAACAATCAGCGTATTTCACTCCCCGAAACAGTAGATAGCAAGAATTAAATTTAAATTGTGATACATTGTAAATTTCTCTATGATAAGATGCGCGTTGTTACGAATCGTGCGCAAAAACAAATGACACTCCAGGTATTCACAAAACAAAAATTAATCGAAAGAGGTTCTTCACATCAATCGGCTATCTTTGTTTAAATATTTTAACTTCTTTTGATCTAAATAAGAAGATAATCACACAAAAAAACCCCATTAGATACGTCAAAAATTGAAATATGCCTTTTTTATCATCGATATTAAAAATAAGCAGTGAATCTTTGTGTGGTAGCTAGGTAACGAATTCAGTTGAGTTCCAGTTGAAACTAAGAACGTAACGATAAAGTACTGTCAGCTACTCCTCAAACCGTATTAATGAAATGCATACAATGGGATCGGTATTTTACAAAACAAAACTTCCATTTGTCTTTACGATCTTATCTCTACCCCCAAGCAGTCTCTACCCCAAGCAGAGAATACTAAATACATGAGATTAAAAGAATTGATTTATAAAAGAGATAGTAAAAAAATATTTTGGATATTAAAAAAAAGTTTTTTTTTTCTTTTTTAAATGTGAAACTTATTTGCGATTGCTTTGAAATTCTGTTGTAATGCGGCAGGCCTTCTAGTGGTGCGCCATATGTCTTGCCAAATTATTGAGAAGAGATAAAATGGAGGGAGTGAAGACTTTTATTGGTGAAGCAAAGACCCCCAAGTCACGTGATAGATTTTAAAGCAAAGCAGTGGAAGAAATCTGGTTTCTTTCGGTAGTTTCACTGAAAAGCTTACCAACCATTCGTCGTTGTTGAGTCACCTGACTTGGATTCTTTGCTAAACCAATGATCGGACTTGCTCCCTCCATTTACTAATCCTGCTCTAAGTGCCAAATCTGCTACGGCGCTGCCGCTTGCCAAGTGTCTTTGAAGTCTTGTTTCGAGTGCAGGAGGCTGTCTCATTTCGACGAAGCTAAAGTTTTACTCCTTGGATTTCAGAGATACTGCCAAAGATATCTATCGGCGACTGTAATTGGCACTCATAACGCATTGTGTAAAAAGATGCTTGCACGTTCAAAATCATCGAAAGCTAATTATTCAGATTATTTTAAACGATTGTAAAAAAAAAATGTGCACTTAACTTCATTGGAATCAAGAACAAAAAATGGAGATGCCATGCGTTGATTTAGTTCAGACGTCACTGCTATTGAACGTCGTTGTTCTTTACAATAATGTAAATAACTACAAAGATCAAAAGTTCGTAACACATGGTTCGGCAACATACCTTCCAGATTTTTAAATGCAGCAAAGCACCCATTCATTATTCACAATCTGTTAGACCAGTGGGACCTAGCCTGCCGCTCGCGGTTCAAATCCAGCCCACGAAGCTAATCCGTGTGGACATTGTTTTGTTTAATGTTAGCACGATTCGTTTCAATAGAAGAGCACGATTAATGATAATATTACAAATTTGGAACCAAATACTCTTTCTGAAAAACAGATGCATTAAAAAAAAGAAGCATAGTAATTGATAACAACAACTATTGGTTTTTAATTATCTTTCCTTCTCTACATTTTCCCATACTTTTCCTAACTTTTTAAACATCTTGAAACTTTACATGTGTTCTGGCCCGTGAGAATCATTTTAATATGCGGCCCTCAGATAGAAAAAGGTTGGGCCCCACTGCTGTACACATATATCTAAAGTTTTGCTTTACAGTTCTGGCAAGCACATCAGGTAGCTAACAGCTCACATTGCCCTTACGGTCAAAATCTTTATTTTTATTCACGACTTGACGGGTTTGAATCAGAGCAAGGCCGTATCCAGAAATTTTTTTCGGGAGGGGCCCAGATTAGTACATTGCCCTAACACACACACACACATAGTATATATAGACACACCAAACGCATACAAATGTTAACATAGAAGACTTTTGTCTCGATTTTTAATGATTCCACTGTTTGGACTGTTGTTATTTTAATTTCTTATTCACCTTGTAGTGGTAAGGATAACAGGAGAGTGTCCCTTTAAGTCGGATGTAGAACATCCATAATTTCAGGGAGTCCGGGGGCCTTCCCCCGAGAAATTTTTGAAAAAAAAAATCTGTATTTTCAGGCCTTACATTAGGTAATTGAGACTACAAAAATATGAAAAAAAAAAGCAAACAAAGTCTTTGAAAAGTTGTACATTCTTTTGCAAATCAGTCAAACAAAATAAAAATTGCTTGCTCAACAAATCGTGGAACTTAATGGACAGAGAGGAAAAACGACAGAGGAGAAAAGAGAAGCACCCCGCCATCTGCTCATATCGGCTTTTAGTGAAGTTTGTTTTTAATCACTCCCCATACCCCCATTTTTTTTTTTTTTTATAAATACACTACAGTATGAAAATTGTACAAAACAGTTTAAAAGAAATGGTGTAGACATTCAGAAAATAAGAACGGAAGAGTAATATTCTGGCCATTTGGACAATTCATACTTGATTTTCTTGATAAGATCCAAAATTGAAGAACTTTTCAAGGAATTTCAAAAACTTAAATAATTTTCAAAGACTCTCGAACAGTTGAAATTATTTGAAGCTCTTTATTTACACTTTTCAGCAGTTGATTGCAAAGTCTTACAAAATGATTATAACTTTGTAGGACACACCCGTTTTAAGTTAAAAATAAATGCAGCGAAATATTTCTCGAAACAAACTTTTTTTCAATCACAAGTAGTGCAGAAAATGAAAGAGAGTAGACTAAGTGTTATTTTTTTCTCATACTTAAGGTATTAACAGTATGCAGTAGAACTACGAAAAAAAAAACACAAGCAATAACAAAAAACTTCCATGATACTGAATTCGGCATTAAATAAATGCAAGACAAGAAACATATCAGTCACAAAAATGATCTTGAAAATTATGCTACAAAAACGCGCGAAACGTGATTTTTGCATTTTTTGCTCAGGATGTATCGAGGAGCTGAATTTGGCACATCTTGGTAACAAAATACTCGCCTAATCTGAAACTAGGGGCCCAGCCTTTGGGGAGTCCCCGGCTCGAAATCAGTACAATGTAAGTTTTATAAGAGTTTTAGGGGGAGGTGGGCAGGGTCGTTCACAAAGGGGAGAAGGGACACCAGTTGGCACGGGCCCGAGCTTAAATGGGGCCCAATATTTTTTAACCTAGGGTTGAAAATATGGGTAAACAATATGGTGGGGGCCCAAAAAAAAAGCATTTGTGACAGCCCCAAAATTTCTGTGCACGCCTCTGGAGGAGGAAGTGCACAGAAGTCAGTTCGGTAGACTTAAAAGTCTACCGAACTGACAAAGGGCCTGCCTTGACCCTGGACTGCCCTGAATTGAATTGGGAAAGAGAGCAGGAAGTCCTAATTAAAGGTCTAAATTTCAAGTATGCCTTGCATGCACAGTCGAATTGTCACACGTGGGATGGTTTTGAAATTTTACCTTTCACAAGCACATTAATCATATGTTTTCTGTTTGAGCAAAGTATCCTTAAAATCGCGTTTTTGTCAAAATTTTCAAAATAACTAACTCACCCATAAAGCTGATGCATCGAAATTTAACTCACATAGCTTCAAAAGATAATTCATTTATTCTGTAACAACATTTATTTATTTCTAATGGAATACTGACAAGTGCACCAACTCTCAAAACAAAATTCGGCAAAATGTCCCAAGTTAAGGCACTTGACAGCCCCTACTTGGTTCACTGTACCTACTGGTACAGTGCACCAAGTACCTACTGGTACAGTGCAAAGGAAAAAATCATTTTGATTCAAGAAATGAAGCAGTGAAAAGTAGAAGGATATAAGTGGACATTTTCATGTTTTGAGTTAAACGCGTTTAAAGTTCCGGTCCTAGGTAGACTTTCATTGAAAAGTTTTTCTAACTGTTTCAGTGAAAAGTTTCATGCTGTACAGCAGCACCTACCAGGGTTACTATTATATTCATTTTTCATTTATTCTGAATATCTTGCCCCAAGACAGAAGATAGGTTCACTACCAGTTATACTGGGTGTCTCCAAATTTTTAATTTTGGCACTTACATTCCTTTGTCACTTACCCGTTTTGTTTGGCACTTACATCTCATTGTCCCAAATGGGTTTCATTGTGTTTTGAAGTCAGGAAATTAAATTGCTAGGCCTTGTATTATTTTCATTGTCATTTCAATTAAATATTTAAAAATGGGATGCCAGTTGCATGAATAAATAAAACTCTTCTGCATTTAAAAACCTTTTTGCGAAAGGAAAATTACTGAGAAATCAAAGAGTTGAACCAATTCATTTAATTTGAAGCTTCAGTTTTGGAACAAGCCTTTTGCTAGCATAATATCAAATATTAGGGAAGAATTTTATATTTCATTTTTTTGTTAAGCTCCTGAAATAGAAACCGCTCCCGCCAAAACAAAATAAAACTGAGCTATAAAAGTGATAATCCTTCACAAGACTCTGGCATTAACGTTTCGAATCTTTCTTTCACATTCTGTCAAAGCGTGATAAGTACTTGTCTCGTACCTTTCACCTTCATCTCCATAAATAATCGCAGGATTATCGCCACAGTAGAACTAGACTTGCTTCTTCTTCTTGCTTCTGTAATGTGTGTATTTTGCAGCAGGTTGGGGAACAACAAATATTATGAATGACTTGCCTGGAAGCTCGTTCATGAGTAGACGTGCAGACTGCACGTCTGTAACTGACAGAGTTTCAAGTTTGTTTTATAAACGAACATTACAGTCAAGTGCCCATACTTAGGACAGTACCCTAACTTGAGACATTTCGCCAAATTTAATTTTGAGAGCTGGCACACCTGTTGGTATTTCACCTGCAAGAAATAAATGGTATTACAGAATAAATGAATATTTATCTAATGAAGTTATGTGAGTTGAACTTTGATGCATCAGTTTTATGCGTTACTTTTATGATTTTCAAAATTTTGAAAAAATATGCGATTTATAAGTATGGAAATAACTTTGGTTACCTACGCTAAATAAGCAGCATTAGTTTGAATTTGTTTCACAATTCATCTCAGCTATGGACTTGTGCCTTATTTGGGCAAATTCAATTCCACCCAACTAATTCAGTTGAACTTATTTATTCATAAATTTGAGGAATTGCAAATACGCTCCAAACTTAGGATACCGTTCCAAGTAAGGAAACTAATGCATAAAAAGTGTCTATAAGGAATATTGAGGAAATAAACTGTATAATTGTATTAACAAAAGCGTACAGATACAAAATTTTATAAATTGAGGGCTATTCTTATGACAATAAATGTGTCATACCATAGTAAGACAGATCAGTTGTCATTATAAAAAAAATTGAAACTACTGATGAGCAAAAGACGTTTTGCCAAAATATTACATATATTAAGTTTAGTAATGAAAATGAGTCTCAAAGTATAGATGAGGCTAATTTATTTCTAGTCAATTTTACGTATTATGAAGGAATTAAAATGAATGTAAAAAGATGTGAAATAAGGAACACGGGGAGCTAAAAATAAGCTCTTGTTAATAATTATTTGGGTTCATCAATTGCTTTTACGTTTTCAAATATCGAGGAGAAAGCAGAAATAGTTCATTCAAAAGAGTTAAGAACGCTGGGGAGAGATTCAGTGTTTACAGAGGCAAGTGTATATTCTGAATTCTCTGAGGGTTTACAAGATTATATTATTTCTATTTTTTCTATCTAATGATATTTTTTCTTTATTGGGTTGTAAAATAATCTTCTTTAAAATGAGAATTGGTGTCCCAAACTATTATCTATTGCTAAATACATGAAAGAAAAATCAAAACAATAAGTGTCCCAAGTTAAGGAGGAGGGGGGGGGGGTTTCTCAAACTTGGAACAATGAAAAATTTTTTGTTTTATTTTTAAACGGACATATCTACACATCTATACCTTGTCTTGAGGTGAAGTAGTACTAAGGCCCATCCTAAAAACTGAATACTTCGCTCGAATAGAAAACATAAGATTAATATGCTACTAAAGGTAAACGTTCAAAACTGTCCCAAGTATGGGCACTTGACTGCACCGATTTTCAAGTTCGTTTTATAAGTATACTATAAAGTTTTATATGCTGTCAGTCTTGACGATGAACATACGGTTAGACATAAAGAAATACAACTTAAGACAAATTTATGAAGGATATTTTACATGCGTACTTTAGAGTTAATAATTTAAATGACTTGCCTGTAAGTTCGTTCATGATGAGTACACATTCAGACTGTAGGTTTTAAAGATCCGAGTTTCAAGTTTGTTGACTAAACAAACATTGCAGGAGATTTATGAATATGTCAACATTCCTCATGTTGTTGACCTTGATGATAAAGTGTCGGTTATGTACACTGGAATAAATGAAACTTAAAATTTGGCACGGATTGGACAGATCTTGTAATTAAAACTCTGCGCGTAGGTTTTCGATTTAGAAATATTATGAATGAACTTGGCCTGGTAGTTCGATCAAAATGGTCATACATTCAGACTTTACGTCTCTACGAGTCAAGTTTCAAGTTTGTTTTCGAAACGAACATGTTGCAGTTTTATGAATATGCCAACATTCCATGTCGCTGTTCCGGTTGAATATTGCCGTAGCTGCAAAATTAATTGAAAATGAGTTATTGCCGTCACACTGGGTCCAAACGGTCCAAACGTGGTTACACCCATTAGGAAGAGCACTGACAGATTTGTTTTTCAACTTTTAGCCACCAGGGCAGTAACTCCACCATGTTTCATTGCATGAAGTAATGAATAAAATAATTTTGTACAAGTAGGTATATTCGATTCTCCTGTAAAGTTACACTTTTTGCATTGCGTCAAGGTTCCACTGGAACAATGATATGCTGTTAACCTTGATGAAAAACTCGTTTATGTACGCATGAATGAATTTAACTTAAATTTGGCCCAAATTAAAGACTTTGTAATGAAAACTGTACACGGGGGTGAGAAATATTATGAATGACTTGCCCTGGAAGTTCGATCATGATGCAAGTACGTCTTTAACTGAGAATCGGTTTTCAAGTTCGTTTTCTAAACAAAAATTACATTGATTTTAAAAGCAGAGCAAAATTTCATTTGTTGTCTATATTGACGATTTTTTTTTTGTTAAAGTACCATTAATAAACATTATTTTCTGGGGGAAAATCAAGTTGGCTGAAATGGCCACCGTTTTTAAAATATTTAAGAAAAAAATCTTTTTGCCTTTTGTTCCTGAAAAATAATATCCGCAAAAATTAGCATGGATTGACAGATAAGACTTGGTATGAATGTTTTATCAATTTTTAGCAAAGAAAACATTGTTTTAAGCAGAATTTTATCAGTGGCGCAGCGAGGAGAGACCAATCCCTCCACCCTCACCCACCAACACCACCCAGTGAAGTCGATCCTGGTGTTGGTCAAACTTGGAAAGTAGATCGGCAGTTAATTTTGACTGCCGATCGCTGACTTATACTGTTTTCCAAGATCTGCTAAGTTCAGATTTGCTTTACTAGTTTGTCAATTATGAATTAAGCCGCTTGTTGACTTAAAATGTTTCATAGTTTTACAAGCTCTCATATATCGAAAATGGGAATGTTGGTGTGCAACAATAGACCACCTATTTTTTACGGTTTTTAGTGGCTTCGAGCTTCATTTTATTTTCTGTAAGGATGCTTTTGTCACACTTTGTATTGTTTATTGTAAATAATGCAAGAAAAGACAGAAGAAAGCTTGAGGGTCGCCCTATCGCCCGTACTCATAAGAGTTTTCGCAGAAGGTACTGACTGAAATCCGGACCAAATATAAATTGAGATAATTTTAAAAAAATATTTATTTTGATGAGGTTTGGAAAGTTAATGTTATGATTGCATACTTAAGTTCTCAAAATTTTTGTTGATCTCGTTTAAATTTTTTCACACTTACGTGTTTTCTAAGACCTTAATATAGGTAAATAGCCTTTAGTTGGTGAGATTTTTCTAAACCTATGTACCCCGTAGGGGTACAATTATGGGCCACGGGGAAAAATTCCCCTTCTTCTTATTTCCTACTTAGATTTTTTCCTTTAACATCTCATTTGAAAGACGAGATGTATATCTATCATTGCTAAAATCTTCAAATTTCTAAATCAAAGATGTACCCGGAATTTTCATTGATAACGTTGAAAAATAGCTCATAGTTGGATCATTTTACGGTGTGTTGTTAGGTGATGAAAAGTCATCCAACTAAAGCTTTTCATCCATAAGCTCATTAATTTTTGCATTGAAAAAGGCGTTTCTTGTAACGCCGAAACTCGTGTTTGCAGTTATCTGCAATTTATGCTTTCTGACGTTCATATTTCTTACTTTACTTTTCAGCACAAAGGTATTTATTTATCCAACTAAAGTTGGTTGGTCACAGGGGAGCCTAGTGTGCGTATGCGCACGTTCGATTAATACTAGACGAATTTCGTGCTTACATTCGACCCAATCCCGAGAGAAATTGGTGTCGACAGGGTAGAAACAGTAAACTAACGAGCTGATGTGTGCCTCACATGACTTCCTTTTACTCCAATTTAATGTCATTTTCTCATTATTGGTAATTTTAATGTGATTCAATAGTTTACTTTCTAAATATCATCAACAGTAGCCAAATTGAAACTAGATTTTAAAAAAAACAAATCGCCAAATTTGTCGCCAAGTTGACGACAAAACTTGGTGACCAAAAGACTGGCGATATATCACCAAGTGTCCGCCAAATTGTAACATCACTTTAGTTTACATCGACATTAACAATGATTTCTCTCAAAAAGGGGCAAGAGACCCACTTAAAAACACCCGAATGCAACCAAAAGAGAAGGTGCACAACTAGACCCCACTAGGAGTCTACGTACCAAATTACAACTTTCTAGGACATACCATTCTTGAGCTATGCGACATACATACGCACATCCGCACATACGCACATACGCACTTACATACATACGTACATACAGACGTCACGAGAAAACTCGTTGCAACTAACTCGGGAATCGTCAAAATGGATATTTCGCGTGTCTATACGTTTTTTAGGCACTTATCCACGTGTGGTCGTGTTGAAAAAAAACTCAACATTCATTCGGGGGTGAGTAAAATGGAAATTAAGATCGATTTTTGAGTAAAATTTTTTTCGCGAATACAATACTTCCTTTTTTGTAAAAAGAAGTAAAAACTAAGAAAAAAAAGTTGAAAGGAAACAAAAGAAGGCATCATTGAATTTCCATCGTTTTAATGTCTGAAAAAAGAAAAAGTCCTTCCTCAAGCTCTTTTTCACATTTAAATTTTAAGTATGTATTTGAAAAAGGATCTTAAGAGTAAAAAAAGTGGAACCCGTGCAAACGATTTTTTTCTTAAAAATAATAATAATGGTCATTAAATAATGTAAAGTAGCAAATTATCAATAATAATCAAGATTACAAGAGGATGACAAACTCAAACGGAAATTAAAAATAAAATGTTACTGTATCAAAAATGAGTGTAGGAACATTGAGTTGAAAATAACAGAGAACAAAATCTTGCTAAGTTAAACTTAGTTCGTAAAAAAATGCATCCGAGAAATTCGAATAAACACGTAAAAAATAAAGAAATTGATATTAAATAAGAATTAACAAAACGACTTTGCATGCTTCAAAATTTTAGTTGAGTTTAGGCAAGGAATAGGATGAATGTTACTTAAAATTATCGCTAATTTCAGCTGCTCTCAAATTTGAAAAATTGTTTGTTCTTAATAGAATTTAAGAAATGTATTTAAAAATTATAAATTAACGAATAGAAAACTATTTTTGGAACCAAATGTAGAAAAAGAGAAAATAAAATCTGTCTGGAGTCGGTTAAAATAATTTTTAGATAGCATGGTTATCATGGACAACTTTCGTAATGTACGAGGAAACCAGATGAAATGAAAACTAAAATCGCTTTCTCAGAACACAGAAACTCCGGATTGCCACAGGATATTCTAGCAGACGACAATACCTCCACCTGATCACCAGAGGTCGCTGTTAGCATAAATAAAACAGCGCTCGAGGGAGAATAAACGGCATGGATCACATCTTCCCCCTGGCTCGATTAAGTAAACCGCGTTTTATTGTGACGTTCGAATTTCCATTTTTTTTTTGTTCCGGCGAACTCATTTCCGCTAGTATTACGATTTTTTTTAAAAATAAATCAGAGCAATACATTTTTTTTAAAAAACTTTTACTTTTTCTGGGAAATATGAATGAAGAGTTGACAACATCACGATTCCAGGTAGAGCCCGTAGAAAATGCAACTCAAGACGGTCTCTTGAGGACAGAAGATTTGCATGTTTGCGCCAATGATCACTCAATAAATTCCAATGTTTACGATTCGAAGAACATTCGAAGTTTGTGCTACTACACCCAAGAAGCTTTGCCTCGTCTGGATCATTACAGAAATGTGCACTCCTTGCACGCACACTGTCCCAGGCCAACCCTTGAGGAACTGCATAATGGAGACATTGAAACTGTGGTGGAGCAGGTATTTAATTTTAAACGATTTATTTTTATTTTTTTTTCTCTAATACAAATCATTATGTCTGTACTGCCGTGGGCAGGTAAACGGTGGTATCTGCAAAAATTAGTTTACGAGATATTTGAAGACATGTGTGTTGGATTCAATAAATGTAGGAATTGGACGTTTTTAATGCTCCTTTTTTTTAGCAGGCATCAAAAAAGCAAGCTTGTACAATAAAACTGATGTACAACAGATGACAAAAATGCTATTAAAAAAAATGAAAAATTTGCATTTACTGCCCTTTCCTTGCCTCGCAGAAATGTACCTCAGAGTCAGAGTAACGTAAGTCACATAATCGCTACTTTAGAGGAGAGTGGAAAAACGATCGCTTGGTGCATGTAAAGGGTCGAACTCGCGGTCTTTTAACACTGGTAAAATATTAGAACTTTTTTTTTTTTTTGGATTACGTCCATATGGCTCGATGGGCAATACGATTCTACGTACAATGCACTAATAAACGGAGAGTCGCTAATTTTGGACTTACGTCAGTCCGTTTCTGAGGTACATATATTTTATCAAGGAGAAGCGCTAAACCAGCACAAATACAGTAGCGCCCATTTATAGGGAAGTCGAAAGAATCAAAAACAACAAAAAAAAAAAAAAAAAAAAGATATAACTGCAATTTCGTTGTTAAAAGTTAAATAATACTCAGTGAAACATAGATAAGAATTGAAGTTATTACGTTATAGCCCTACATTTGCATTATACGTCTTCGCTATAAACAGGTACGACTGTACCCGTACACAGTACTGGAAAGTGCGGCACGTTTATATTGTGATGTTATTATACCGATACGTTTTGAACTGACCTGACAATACGATTCAAATACTGTAAAAGAACTTATTTTCGCAAGGTTTTTATTTTCGCTATTTTGACGAGCCCTTCGTAATCGAAAAAACTTAAATCTCGCGAAATATTTTTGGTGGGTGAATTTGTAACTTTTGCCTCTGTTCATCTAAAATTCGCGAAATCTCCTATATCTTCACTTTCGCGAAAATTGCGGCTCACGAAAATAATTGGTTTTTACAATATTTATTAAAGCTCAAAAACCTGCTCAAAATTATTTAGTTTATTTCTTTGTTTTGACATTGTTCGTAAAATGCTTCGAACCAAGTTTTATTGCAGTCTTCGGAACTTTTTTTTTTTTCTTTTCCAAAATTTTATTTCTGTGAAAATGAAGACGCAATGTTGTAGAAGGCTAGCGAACAGTGACCTTAGCAAATCACGCTACTTTTTAAAATTTGCAAAGTTTGAAAAATATCTGCTCTTAATTAGTTTAGAAAAACCGTACGCAAAAAAAAAAAATTATTACGAGGAATTGTGAAAAAGATTTTCATCTCTCGTAAGACTTACAAAGAAGAATCGAAATTTTAAAATGCCAAATAGAGTAATGTTTCAAAAAAATAAATAAAAATGATATGCTTTTTTTCAAAATAATTTGATTTTTTAGAAATATCGGTTCATTAATTATTTTGAAAATGATGCGTTAAAAATGTATACGCGTACCTGCATGCAGATACTGCCATTTTCCTACCCTGAATATATAACAGTGCCCGCAAGGGTTATCTAGCTCAACAATAAATAACAAATAAATAAACGACAGCACTTCAAGAATAGAGAAACGCAGTTTTATTTTGCGGTAATGTGCCGGCTGCTTGAATGAGAGGCTGTATATGACTGGCTCCTCTCGTATACGTATTTTATTTATGTTATAATATTTAAATAATTTTCAGCTTCGATCTCAAGAAACTGTTCGGCACGGAGAAAACATTTCTGTTTCTCGACAACTTGTGTTTTAAATTTTAATGCGAGATTTTTTTGACAAAAGTCAAATCCCCCCCCCCCCCTTTTCACATGAATGTATGAAATTCACAAGATTAACACGAATAAAGCAATCGTTCTATGTCATGTTTTTCATGAAATAAGAAATAAACTTCTAAAATTTCAAAAAAGAAATGGTGTTTTATTGAATTTGCAACATGAAGATCAATTCTGTCCCTCATAGCCAGACTGACGTAAGTCCAAACATTGCGATTTTCCGTTTATTAGTGCATTGTGTGTAGAATCCTATTCCGCATTGAGCCATGTGAACGGAATTCTTAATAAAAAAATCATTTTCGATTTTTCACCAGGTTTAAAAGAGCGCGCGTCCCATCCTTTGCATGCGCCAGAAAAAAGTTTTTCCTCTCTCTCTTGTAAAATTACATTTTTGTGACTTACGTCCCTCTGGCTCTGTGGTACAGGAAGGCTTTCTTAATCCCTAGGTTAAAAGCTCCCCAAAAAAGGAAAAGAACCAGATTGAAAATTTTTGAATTCCGTATAAGAAAAATTGAATTAGATATAGGGTTTTTATTGAAGCTAAAAACAGTGCGATCTCAACAACAGGAAATAAAAACTTGTAAGAATAACGTAATAAAGCTCGAATGTTTAATTTTTGACGCTTTGGAATTATAGCACGCACATTCATCGCTTTATTTGAAAAACAAATTAGGCGAAGTATTTTCCTCCTCCGTTCTTTTTCGCAAAATACAAACAGTTCAGCAAAAACTTGTAAACCTCTTACATATTCATCCTGTCAAAACTATTTTACAATCAAATGCAGAAACTAATATTATTACTATGTATATTCAAGGGAAGCATACTTGAGAAAATAGCCTAACTTGGGTCATTATGGAGAATTTCTTGAATGCGTGTACAACTATCAATTTCAATATTCTCCTAGAAATCAATTGATGGTATTTCCGGTTCATTGAATAGCTATGTTTTAGTAAATGTGAGTAAAACTTAGGTGCTGAAGATTTTTGGGCACGCTTAAATAATTTTCAAAATTTTTACAAATTGTGCGATTATTACGTATGCAAATATATTTGGTAACCTCTAATAAACTGAAATGCATGAGCTCAAATTTTTGCCACAATTTTTCTCACCTATGTATTTGTAAACTACTCGTGCACATTTATTTCTTCTCTACTAATTCAGTTTAATTTATTTTATCACATTAAAATTTTCAAATACGCTCTCCAAACTTACAACATTGTCTTTTTGCATTAAGTTACCGTCCTAAGCGAGGACCCCCCCCCCCCCAAGGAAGAAATCCATAAAATACATTACCAGCTCAGTAATTCCATCAGAGGCAGTTTCGTGTTTTTTAGCACTCATCAGCTCGGAATAAGAAGTGACTGAGCTGGAGGAGAAAAACCTCTTAAGGGAGCTAAGAGAGTCAAACAAACTGGAAGCTAATGAAGAATTATCACACCAGATGAGTGACCGTTTTGCCATCAATCTTTGAGTTGAAGGGCATCATTGCTGCGGTCACTCATCCGGCGTGCTAATTCTACATTAACTACCAGTTTGTTTGACTCTCTTGGCTCCCTTAAGAGGTCTTTTGCCACCAACTCAGTCCATTCCTATTCCACGCTGATGAGTGCTATCCTCGGATGGAATGACTGAGCTGGCGGGTGTATTTTATGTATTACAACATTGTCCTTAGTTACGGTAACAGGAAATGTTATTCGAACGGAATTGAGTCCGAATAATTTTGCGAAATTACAGTACAACTAGGGTTTCCAATCCCATGCCGATTTCAGTTCCGCGGGATTTTAAGGAGCCAATCCCGCCGGATTTCGGGATTTCGTGGGATTGACTTTATTCTTTAAAAAATAATAATAATGCCAAATAGAAAAAATTGCTTTTAGGGATTGCTTTTGTAACTTGAATTAATAGTTTTCTTAAATTCCGTACAGCAATTGTAAAGCACTTCAAAGTCAGATCCTAATTAGCTATTATCGTTAGGTAAGCGAAAGTGGTTGCTCGTATAGGATGATCTCAGCAAAAACAACCCTGTTGTAAAAATTTCCCCGCCAAGAAAACCTTTAACTCTTCCTCACAAAAAAGAAAACCTTCCTCATAAACCAAAAAACCCTCAGCCTTAAAAAGTCATATCTAGTTTGCCCGCCAAGTATCTGCCAAACTCTCATCTTCCCTGTTCTCTTCTTTCATCACACCTACTTCCGTTAGAACCTCCTCCCACCTTCAACTCCTCAGAAATATGGATACACTGTTAAAACTACAGGATGCATTCGGCACCTTTCAGGGGAGAAACGCTTGTTCACCAGCGACACCCAATACGGAGCGGATTGGCACCTCTAAATAGGGTGAAAAACAGGCACCTTTTAAAAAATAGGCAGCCGGGGTGAAAAAAAAAAGGAACCTTCAGAGAGAGAAATGGCACCCTTACTGTAGATCCTCCTCCCCCCCCTCCCCCGTATTGTGTCCGTTTTTGAATACAGTTGTGTGTTTTTCTTTTTTTTTTTTTTTAATAGTTTTCTTTTGATTCATGATATTCTACGTTTTGGACATTTTTCACATTGAACTCAGTACTGGAAATGATTAAAACTTGTAATTACAGCATTTGATCATGTTTCAGAGTTTTCAACATAGTTAAGAAGTGCTCATTGCTTTAATTTATCTGATAGTGCTCTAACTCAGTGTTTCTGGTGTGGGTCTCTTTTGACCCACGGGTCGGTAAAAGCAAATGAAAAACTCTTCGGACCAATGAAATCTTAATCGTTTTCTTAAAAATTCATAAAATAAATAATATTAACTCGGGGGCCGTTAAAAACGTGTGAAAAAAGTCGGCGTTCTGATCAGTTTTTTTTTTTTTTACAAAGTAACGTTAAAAGTTAATATAACAATAAATATCTATCCTTCACTTGGTATCAAAGAGCTGTCACAAATATGTTATAATTTAAAGACGAGTAATTATTTAAATAATGTGAGAAATCATACATTTACTAAAACCTGACCCGTGTAGAAAATGAAGTATAGAGGTACTTATGAATTATTTACACGAAGAGCCAAAAATATTCTGGGATATTACAGTTACGGAAAAACAAAATCGTTTCATAAACGTTAATCAAGAGTAACAAAATAAAATGCACAAGACGTTTTTCCATAGTTTAAAAACCAAAAGAAACTTCTTACGCTATCGAGACATTAACCGCTAACAGGAAATGATTCAAACACTTGAATGAAAAAAGAAAAAAAAAAGCCAGATGGAGAAAGATTTTTTTTTTTTTTTTTTGCTGTTTAAGTTTTCGCATGCTAAGTCTGTTATATCCTACGAAGCACAAGAATCATTTTTGTTCTAGTCCTCACTTGTTGATTATTTATAATTTTAGCTGATTATTTTGGTGATTAAATGCTGCTTATCGAGTACTCAAGAAAATAATGATAAATATTTTCGGTAGCGTTTTGAATAATGGAAATTTCACGACAGTAACAATAAACCGAACCTAAACGAAACCTGGTAAACGAAAACCTGGATAATCCGGGTAATATGGCTAATAAGCAAAACACATTCTTGAATAAGCAAACTATATTTTCATTATAGCAAATAACAGATTTTTTTAAAAAAACACTAAGCACTTTTCATAATGCACTCAAAAGGACAAAATAAATTTTCTGGGTCAGAAAGGACTATTTAAGGATTCCTGTAGTTTTTAAAAATTCTAAGAAAATGACGCCAAAAACGAAGAAAATTGCGGTTCTAGTCATTTTAAAACAAACTTTCTCAATAAGAAAACGGCATGTTTCAACACTCATATTTATAATTGAAAGCTGGTTAATGATAAGAAATTCTCTACATGAGCCGAACTTTTCTTCGTTTGTGGTGTCATTTTCTTGGAATTTTCGAAAACTACAGGAATTCTGAAATAGTTCTTTCTGACCCAGAAAAGTTATTTTGTCTTTTTGAGTGCATTATGAAAAGTGCTTATTGTTTTTTAAGAAAATCTGTTATTTTATTCTTTTTAGTGTAAAGGTATTTCAGAAAAAGAATAATTTTACCACGAAACTTCACCTTATTTTTTATATATAAATACTTGGTACTAAAAGGGAAAACACCTATTTACGTATCTAAAACTTAAAGCAGTTGGCACTAAAATGTAATCCTTGTTCCTCTCTAGGATTTATGCTTGCTAATTTCATGCTTGCTTCTGAGAAGCCTTGACTCAAAATTTTCATTATGATTACTTTTAACATTACTGTTGCAAGGCAACAATATTTGTAACAATGGATTTTATATTTAAACATTTAATAGGGCAATTACATGAAATTTGCTATTTTTCATCCAAACTAAAATAATTTTATTTTAGAATTTTAATTTTTCAGCGCTAAGTTGTAGCTTAAGATTAAGCAAATCATTTAGTGAAATCCCGAAGCCTTTAAGTGGTGTATTTGCAGAGATATAAGCAAAACCAGGCCTCAGATTACTCCGTGACAAACAAGCCAAGTATAATAAAAAGTGCTTAAAAAACAATGCTTTGTAACAAACATAGTATCGTTTCTCGCAAATACTTTATCAATTACAGTTCAGCTGCAGTGGTGTCAACGCTCCAAAATATGGCATGTTGTTTGTTAGATTTCAGAATAAAGAATAAATACATTAGTAAATAATTAGAAAAAAAATTATGAAGACAATTCTGATGACAAAAAATGAGCTACGCAGTTACCGGACTGCAAATTCGTCACTACTAAAATCTGAATCAAGTCCATGAACGAAGAATATTTGGCCAAATTATTGCAAATGTTACAGTGCTGGCCAAATTATTAGACTAATACTGTTTTAAAATCGAATTCTTTATTCATTACCTAACTATAGACACATTAACGAACAGTGAAATAATTATCTGATATTTAGTATGCATTCTCTTTTTCTTTATGAACATTTTAAGTCTTTTTGGCATACTTTTCACAAGGTTTACACCATTTCTTAACTTTTTAAAAAAGGAGGTAAAAAATTGTTTATACTCACTATTATATATACTCACATACTCACTAATTACTTAAAACTAACTTTAAGTATAACAGAACTAATTAATAAAAAAAACTAGTGAACTGTTTAAGCTGATTGAGGTTATGTTCCTGGTAGGTAGATAAACAAAGAACATAAACAAAGCAGAGAGTGCTGCCACCTGCAAACATTAAATTATGCTAAAATGACGTAATAATAAGTGGACAGTATGTACTGTACTTTAACAGTAAAATAAATAGTATTTTAGTACAAATGGTGTACAAAAAACAAAACAAAAAAAAAAACTCTTTTGTCTAATAATTTGGCCAGCACTGTAGTTCTACTAATCAAGAAGAGTTTCAATATAAAGATGAGTCCTTTGGCGAATTTCATGCACAATGAAGGAATGAAAATAAATGCAAGAAGGTGTTTGTACAAAAAATAAAAAGTAGAGAGAACTAAAAATGAGCTACATGAAAAAATAATTGTACTCATAAAATGCTTTTGTGTTTCCAAAATGCAGGGGGAAACGGGGAAATGTTGCATTTAAAAAAAATAAAGAAAGTTCGACAGACATTCAACATTTTCAGGTGCCGTTATACACAGCGGCGTCCCGAACTTAAGTTGATGGAAGAGGGCAGAAATTCTAAATTTGTCGAATTTACCTCCAAATTTTGTAGACTGGAACTCCAAATTTTGTCAAATGATAACATTTTTTTCCGAATGGATTTTCAAATTTCGCCGAATTTTTGGAAGGTCACTGTGACCCATCGTGGAGGCCTTGATTATATATTCTCAGCTTTGTAAAATTCTAGAAGACTAATATTTATAGCAATGTAATTTTTAACATCTGACACACAACGGAAGGGGATTATAAACTTAAGGTGTGTGTGTATCTGTCTGTGGCACTCTAGCACCTTAAAGGGATGGACCGATTTTTGTTTTGAACCTTTTTTTTTTTTTAATTATTTGAAAGGAGAGTTGATCGAGACTCTTCTTAGCTAGGGCGCGTCTTCAGATGACATAATTAAAAACCTCTAAAAAATTTTTCGTGATTTTTTGCAGCGAAAACATATTTTAAAATTTGAAAATTTAGCACCAAAAATAAAGAGTAATTTTTTCTGCGTCTGATAGAATGTATTTGGAACATCCATATTATATAGAATTCGAATTATGTTTTTTAAAAGCAGATTTCAAATATGGCTCAACTTTTTCATTCACGCGATTGGTAACCGAATTCATTGTTGGCCTACAAGGAAAGAAAACGCAATGATTCAAAATTTTTATCTGTTGCCAGTTTCTAATTGCTAACAAATAAAATACTTGTAATTTATTTTTAATAATATAAGGGCATTTAAAAGAATTTTCAATTTTTCCTCTTGATTCTACATTTGTGGCTCAATCCGGTTTTTTAAATTTTAATTTGAGTAACTTGTTTCTTTATTCAGTTATAAACTTTTTAAAATGATAATAGCTGTCCAAAGTTTTTATCTGTTTATGCTTCTATGAAACAAAACGTTGTGTCCAAAATCGGAAGAGGATCGCTAACGTATGAAAAACGCTTACTTTTTCTTTCGTTTAGAGTTTATACACTTTACGGTTTGGTGTTTGATTAATTATTTTTAACTGAATGTATTAATATGAAATGTTACAACTTCTTTATAAACAAACTGTTCTAACGAGTTTTAATTCAATAAACAAAACAATCGTTTTTGAAGTTCACTATTCTTAGTAAATCTAAGAGAATTTGACAGTAACTTAGAGATCGCTCGAAAAATTTGAAGACGAAAATAAAGTGCCGAATTCAGTGACAAGCATGCGTAAGTACATACAGCAATTTTTTGGTCTTCTTTGGCATTTTTCTCGAAAAAGACTTGTTGACGAGAGATGGTGATGTTTATGTTACCAGTTGAAACTAATCAACTGGTAGTCGTGTGGGGAACACCCCGAACTAAAATATTTGGGAGGGAGAAAATTCTGCAAGTTCATATCAGCTCATTTCAAGCTTAGTTATGTTTAATTACTACTTACTAGACCATCACTAGTAAGAGAACCCTATATTTAACTAAATAGAAACTGAAAGTATTATTTTTAAGTCAAATGTTATTCGATCCCATTAAGATCCTAACTTGAAATTTTGCACAAACAAAACTTAAGTACACAAATATTTCTGGGTTTTTTTTAAATTCATTGTACGTTTTTTATTAATTTTAAATTTCATTTTTTAAAAATGAAATTTTTTATAAAATAAGCCATGTTGCGTATCATGTTAAACAACAATGTACTTTAAAATGCTTTTTACCAAATCTTACTATCTATATATTTGGTGCTGAGTTATCGTCCATTTTATGTTCAAGCATCCATGAAAAAAAGAGGGTGTTTTTAAAAATCAAAGTCCCATAAATAAAAAAAAATAAGAGATAAACGCCTAAAAGTTTGCACTTTTGATTACCTCAAAGGGTGCAATTGATGAGCCAAATTTCAAAGAAATACAAAACTGTGAGGGAAAACACTTTGGATCACTTGACATGGTATGATCCACATGTTAACATTTGGCTAGATGTTATCGTATTACCCCGCATTATCCGGCATGCCGGAAAAAAAACGAGGTTGACCAGCATGCCGGGAAATTCGAATTTTCCGGCATGTCTGATAATTCGAGGTTTATTTTGCAACAAAACAAAAGTGAATTTCCCTGTTTCAATCATATCAAACAACTTAAGGAAAAAAAAAACAAATCCTGAAAGTAACCTTCTTTCAAAAAAAAAAAGTGTATTTCATATAATATGTGCTTGTTATTTATGGTAGGTCATTATTAATGGATTTAATTACAGGCCAAAAAAGTAATCATTTCAAAAGCAATCATCGTTACTGCGATTTGTTAACAATTTTTTTAAATAAATTATTTTAGGTTCCTTTTAGAGAGATAAGTTTAATTTTTATTTATTGAATAGCTATTGTAAATTCTTTATCACTGGCTTAGGGGCGGTAACTTATTGCTTAAATGTTTGCTTACCTAGTTTTAATTTAATTCTTATAATCTTAATCGTAATCTTAAACCATATTTTTCTTATAAAAATAACAAATGACATTGTTAGTAAATATTTTTACAAAATAAAATTGTTTATTAATACTTAACGATATGAATAAAACTTATATACATATAAATATGTTCAGCTTAAATATTAATATATATATATATATATTAATAACCTCGATTTTTCCGGCATGCCGAAAAGGACCAGGCAAGTGTTATCGAAAATGTGGTGGTCCCCGAATTTTGCGGCATGCCGGATAATGCGGAGTAATACGGTATACATGTACGACAAAATATGATGTCATGATGATATCCAGATATGCCAAATTGTCAGCAGAATTTGACGAATGAGGAATTTTTTTAGAATGTTGCGGTGACCTCCCGTGACCTTCCATCGGGGTGCTCCTAGTCGCGTGTGGTAAATGTTTTTATTCCGCAAAAAAAATGTAGAGTTCTACTAGTGATACTATGTGCATAACAGAAATTAGCTTTAGGAGACAGACATTTTCCCCATCTCAAATATTTTTTTTTTAACCTTTTTGCTTTCAACGATCTTTTTAGGAGGCACTAAGCCTTCTGTCATTCTTTTTAATTTCTTCCATATCGACTAAATAGAAAAACAAATTCGTGATCAATTTCGAATTTTGACGGATTTGCCCGTTTTGAGATTTGCGTAGTCCATTTCGACTAGTTTTGGAAAACGTCTGTCTGTAAAAACAATGTTGCATAATTCCTTTTCCATTCATCGAATCCCAAAACAAATTTTATTGACTTGGAATTGGACGAAGAAATTTAGTTTTTCTGCGGAAAACTATTTTTCGACCTTGAACATTTCGCTTTATTCTTGAGACTTGTTAGTGTGTGATTTGTAGATTCCAAACTAAGAAATTTAGCATGGAATATACTTGATATACTTGTTTTCGTTTGATAATAAAATCTTCTACGTTTATGGCCCTTGAAGTTCTTCCACTTCTTTCTAAGAAGTTATTTACAACCTTAAAAATAGAGATATAAATCTATTTTTATTAAAGCTTGATAATTAATGGTTTATACTTACTAACAAAACATGAAATTTACTTTAGAAATAATGGAGCATTTCTTCATTTATTATTTGTACTGTCTTTTAAAGAAGCTCGACGAAGTTCACGACTTTGAAAGAAATTCGACAAAAGTTGACGACGATAATGACAAATGAGCAGTTGAACTACCTTCAACAAATTCAATGGTATTTGATAAGTAGAAAAACGTTTAAAATTTTTTGAAGTCAGGGAAGCAAAAATTACTATGCTTTTTTGAACCATGAGCCACATGAGACAAAAGCAACTTTTCTTTAAACTGCTACTCCACAGAAATTTGCTAAACAAAATAATGCAAAAGCAAAAAAACTTTATGTATTTTATATGAACTTGTCTTTATGAGCATTAAGTTATACCGAGTTCGTTCCAAGAGAATCCGACTGCACAGCGGCATAATATTTGACACCCATCCCCCCCTTTGTAACAAAGTATCGCACTTCGCCTTACCCACGCCCTTCCTTTTTACATACACATATTGATATAAAGAAGTGCGTGACGTAGCAGCTGTTACTTCCTCCCTCCCCGTTGTCACATACTCACATTGTTACATCTCCCTGCCCCCTTAAAGCGCGACATATGGTGACATTACCTCGTAGGAATAATTGATGAGCGTTCCACTTTATGCTTAAATAATTGTTCTATTATGCATTGATCATCAAAATAATAAAATGCAAATAGAAAAGGCAAATCTTTTTTTGAAAATCCAACGTTAGACTTTTTCTCTGCGTCAGTAAATATATATATATATATATATATATATATATATATATATATATATATATATATATATATATATATATATATATATATATATATATATATATATATATATATATATACACCGGGTGGTAATTAAATAAATATCTCTATTTGGAGTAGTTTGTAACTTGAAGGAATCATCCGATAGCAACTAAAATAAGAACACTTACTAATCTTGAAGTGGGAAGAAGGATAGTGCAATAAAAAATTTTAGTATATATATATATATATATATATATCTATATATATATATATATATATATATATATATATATATATATATATATATATATACTTTAATTTTAATACATATTTTAGGCACATTTAATACACATTCATATTTGAATTATCTTTACTGCATATAATCCAGGATCTAATAATAAACTTTGGAATTTCCTTTATGAATATAAATTAGATTCTCTTCCGAGGATATTTATTAATCAAATCTAATTAATATTTTTAAATAAGGGGTGAGTCAACTTATTTTGTTTTTATATTTATGAACAAACCGATTTAAACTAAAATATCCACTTTTTGTTTCCTAAGAAACTACTTTATTTTAGTTTAACTTTGACTTAAAGTAGTTATAAAAAAAAAAATCCATTCGTTAAAATTGTTCGATCAAGTTCATCTTTGCAGAATTTATTTTGTGAAATTTCTCATCACAATGAATTTTCTTCCTTTAAATACTCCCCCCTTTTCTTTTCTTATTCTTTTTTTTATCATCTTTTATGAATTATTTTATTTTTACCATTAATTTTGTATTTATTTAGTTTTTATGCAATAATTAGAGGAATTTCAAAATTAATTTTGAAGAAAAAAAACTTTGCTTTCATCTTGAAACTTTTACTACACATTAAGGATGGATCGTTCATGAAGGAACTAGTCTTAGACCGGCACCATTAAATGAACGGTCGTTCCTTCGAACGATGAATGGTTAAAGTTTTGAGCATTGTGATATACGGAGTATTGATACACGGAGTAATAAATACTTTTGCCACTTTTCGTTTGTTCAGATTAAATTTCATTAAGCAACATATTGTTATTTCTATCTTCAATTTTCTGTTTTTTGATTAAGCATTTGGCATCACTAACTCTTTAGCTTTACGTCACTATCTCATTTACGTCAGCAAGTAGCCTATTGTCTAGGTATTTAATTGCTTAAAATTTTTAAGTGATCAATAACTTTTTAGTTTTTATAATATTTTTAGTTGTCTCTTATGAAATTTAAATAACCTTTTTAATGAACGAGTTTAATGTACGTGTAAAAGGATGAACGATTAATTGATGAACGGAACATCAAAGAGAACGACATTTCCCGTGTCTGTTACTATTCAGGAATTCATTTTAGATCCAAATTCTTAATCTTGTGGTTTAATATTCATTAATAGTTTCTTTACAGTGCAGTTCGCAGTTACTCTTGCGCCTCCGCTTCATTTTGAATCAACTAATCAGAAATCTGCATAGAAAGTCGGTGAAACAAGTTAAAAATTTGAAGTAGTAGCTGAGAAAAAGGACACACACACACACACACACACACATATATATATATATATATATATATATATATATATGTGTGTGTGTGTGTGTGTGTTGTGCATATGTGTCCAAACTGTTGCTCAAATCACATACTTAAATGGTAGTTTAATTCATCCCATGTCCGCAAATGGTGCATACATTGACCTCTAGTAATTAAAGGAGTTGCTTTCTGTTTGAAACAAGATTAAACACCTCACATTGTTTTTTTTTTTCTTTAGTTTTTCTACTGTGATTTTACAGCTTTCACGGCAGTTACTTTACACTACTTTCTCCCCTCCTCCCCCTTTTTTTCACAATGTCATAAAAAATTCTTGAACCTATGAAGTATGATGGCACAAACCACATATTAATGCGACAATTTGTTGATTTTCTATGAATTTTTAAAATGTGTCAAGGACTTTTCGGACACCTTGTATAATTATTGCTCACCTACAAAATCTTTTCGTTTGTCCTGTTTCTAAAAACTATATCCTACATTTTTATTTCGCATATCCGCCGCTTTTAGCCTGGTGTAACTTAAAAACTTTTTCAATTTGAAAACTCTTTTTCGCTATGTATTTATTTATTTTTGTTTACCACTACTTTATCGAAATTACTAATTCAGTAAAGTTTTTTGCAATTTTTGTTAGGCTTAATTTTACACTAATGCATTAAAACATCGAATTTCCGTGCAAACTCGCCCACAATTTGAGTTAATTAAGTCTACTCACGTAGAATACCTTTTACCAAGTATTCCAGACGTTAAAAGTCATTCGTTTATGGAATTGAAAAATCATGTAACGTAAAAGCAAAGCGCTATTAAATTTTGAGCAGTGTTATTTTTTAATTTGTTTTTCCCAATTTGTGAGTTTTAAGAATAAGTACAGAACTTTTTCGTTTTGCATTTTATTTACTTTCAAGAATGAAGCTGCTGTTATTTCTAAATTTCATTTTTTCACCATAATTTAAAAGTCTTTTCCATGAAGATTTCGAAAACAGTGTTATTTTTCTCACGGCTTAAAAGGCATGATTTTTAGCATAATGAAACTGAATATATTCTGTTGATTATGTTTCAAAATGACTATAATATCATCTGAATGGAAAAATTAGAATTATACACTCGTTAGTAGGGTAAAATATTAACGCGTAAAATGGTACGCTATTTCTCATTATTCGGATTTTTATGATTAAGATATTTATGCTTAAAGACTTAACTTACAAATCTAGCTTCGTCGCCCGGCTTTGCACGGTCCACCTCGAAAATAAAACTGACGCGTGTTCAACAATCAGGCCTGAAAAAAAATCATTAAAATTTTGCGGCATATTTCGGAAAAATAACCAAAAAGTAAACGTTTTAAATCCCCCGATTACAGGAGAAGCCTTTAAAACAAAACCTAGGATTTTATTTGTTCATATCCGAGACAAAAAAAATGGCAACGGATCTTTCGTCTCAATGATTTTCTTCATGCCACAAATTTTAATAAATCATTGTTGCGGAAAGTTGACTGAATAATAATTTGACTGGAGGAAAGCCTTCGAAAAATGGGGATTTTAAGTCGAAATCTGTGTCATAATTCATAGTTTTTAATTGATATCTCCTCTAATTAATATCTGAGGATTATGTTACATGGCCAAACATAAAGACAGGAAGATTACGAATCCATCGATACCTGGTTCGATGGTCAGTTCACTGTCGTTCGGGAGAAGAAACTTGGACATAGATACATTACATAAATAGGCAACATACATAGATATATACGCTCAGTTTTTAATTACATAAGATGCGTATTAACATTTAAGCAATTTTGAATCATGAAACATCAATTATTTTATTTATTTTCTGGATGAAATTTAAATGTAAAAGTAAATGAAAATAATTGTAAGAAAAGCTTTTAAATTGACTTAAATGGAGAAAAACCTCGAAATCTTGGATTATTTGAAAAAAATTTCTGAAGTCCAAAATCCACAAATCTATGCTTGTTTGTGTTCAGCATTGAAATTAATTTATAAACTTTATTATCAACTAGCAGTACCCGGACAGCGATGCCCGTGCTAAAAATTTAATAGGAGTCCGCTAAATTAAAAAAAAAATTGACGCCCCCTCTCCCTCTAATGCGAAATGATCATTTTTCTTTGTATAAATTGCGTACACACCTTTTCAAAAAAAACTAAGTTTCTTTGGAATTTAAAACTTTCCGTCAAATCATTAAATTATTTTTACAGTTGCTTTAAAACTCTATTTAGCGAGTGAAGCGGTTTTTACTGCAATTTAAAATATTTTGCCAAATAAACAAAAAAACATCAAATAATATCTTTCATATGTAAAAATAATTCCGCAACTATATTGTTTTTCGCAAAACTTGCCCAGCAACCACGCTATCATAATCGATCCGTCTAACGAAAAAAAGAAAAAAAACATCCCGTGGAACATTCAAAAATCGTCGTCAGAAAAAAAAAAAAAAGAAAATGTCGTACATTTCACTCGGATAAAAACAAATCAAAAGTTTCTTTTCTTTCAAAACAAATCGCCAAAACAATGAATTACGTTAACGGTTGCCTTAAAACAATAATCCTAGACTGAACTGTTCAGCGCCTAACGCGTCAAGCAACCACGCTACCGGAACCCAGCCCTTTAGTGAGTGAAGCGGATGTTTTTTTCTTTGGCAATAATAAATGTTTCGCCAAACAAATAAAAAAGTATAAAATCATATTAACAGTAGATTTTAAATCTTTATATATTAAGAGCTACGTTCACCCGGCTTGGCCCGGTCTACCTTGAGAATAAAAATTGTGTCAAGTGACATACATTCAACAATAAGGTTAAATAAAAGAAAAAAAAAACACCATGTAAAATTACCCTTCCAAACAATGACGACAGATACTAAAATACTTTTAAGAAATTAAAATCCGAAAGATGGATTTTAAAAGCGTAACCATGGAACATGAAACAAAATAAGTTTCAGAAATTAAATGCAAAATAAGGGAATAAACAATGGATTCAAAAAGGACGTAACCTTGGAAACGCGAAAATAAAATGGTTGACAACTTGAATCAAAATGACATATTTCGAAATCGATTTAAAAACGCTTGTAATTTTTTTTTCCTTTGAAGATAGAAGCTAATTTTTTCGACCAAAGGTCGAGAATGATCTGGAGTAAAAAATGTCTCTTTTTCCAATGGCGTCAAAAAGAAAACTGTGGGAGAATTCCTTCAATTTTTATTGATAGATTTAGTGAAGAAAGTAGTGCCTAAATTTCATCTAAGCCTAAAAAAGTTCGAACTAAAAACGCAAATTACTCCCGCCGTAATTAAATTAGAGCATTGAAACAAATTGTTTAGAACGCGGAAAATTCTACCCTTTTCAACGATACATAATATTAATATGTGCAAGTAACTTTTCACCCCTTTAATAGCCAATAGTAGGGAATTTAAGGGAAATTTGGACCTAAATTGGAATAAAAAACAGAACTATTTATCGGATTTTTTTCGAATTATAGCCTATGTTACTCAGTAAGAAAGCACCTTTTATATAGTGAAGGAATTTTTTTAATAGGTGCAGTGGTTCGAGAGATTACCTCGGAACACACAAAAATCCGCCCTCTCTCTTTATTATATTAGTATAGATTAACTCTTTAATTACTATTATTCGTTGCTGCTTTTGGCATTGGTTAAAAAACTTGTTCGCACCCAAGCTGACATAAAAACAGAGAAAACACAATAAACATCAACATTAATTAATAAAGGTCACGGAAAAAAAAGATTACAAAAATTTAACATGAAACTAGCAACGAACTTTTCACTAAAGTGGAGGGATATATGACGCTAGCAGGAATTTTTCGTTCTGAAACGCTTCAAACACCGTGATATGCTGAGAAAAGCTAAAGATCAAATAAAGATACTATTAGTCTGAGCCTTAAAATGAAGAAACCTGTTTGTACGTAGTAAAAGTTCGAAGAGTAGCAATTTACTAGTCCACTTTCTAGTCTCTATATTATTGGATGTTTCATTTAAATATGCACACAGATGGTCTATTGCTGATCCGGCGGACTGGCACCGTCTGCACAAAATTTTGATGTATAAAAATTTCGACTAATCCTTCTAGAATTTTACGTTTTACGCTCGCATTGAAAAAAAATCGCAGGAAGCAGGATTATGACAGAAAAAGTGAACTGAGAAATAGTCTTCAATAAAAGCAACTTATTTCAGAATGTCATATCCAAACAATAGTAACGCCTACACACCTTTTTGTAAACAAGAGGATTCTTAGAATATTTATGTTACCAGTCTTATAATTAATTATGTCTCAAAATTACCACAGTTGGGGTAACAGTCTGTTTCAATTTACCCCAAGTTTCTTTTACCCAAACTGACTCTATTTTAAAAAATAAAAAGTAGAATTTTTGTGTATCTGGTGTTATAAAACGTTCCTACGTAAGAAGCAGCATTCGATCAGTCACGCATAGAGAATAAAACAAAAATGAATTTATTTCCCGCAGCTGTACAAGCCACATAACTCCACTAGCGTGCATTCATCTTATTATTCAACCTTATTACTGATAGTAAAAAATTTATATGTAGCAATATGATATCAAAACGAGGTTGATATTAAGTAATCAGTGTTCTTAAAATGCAAATGTAAAAGGCGACAACAACTTAGGACAAGCAAACAAGGAAAGTGTCAAAGTTAGCCTTTCTGATACATATGAAAATTACTGTTTTGGACTCGCAATTTTTTCAACAGCAAATATTGTCAAACAAATGTAGTGGACCTGATTTAAACCCTACCCTATCAATAAAAAAAAAAGAATTCAGTAAAACCTAAAAATTTGACCACCCTAGTAAGTTGACCACCTGTCTAAGTTGACCGCTTTTGACAGGTACAGACAGAATTAGTCCTGCATCATATCAGTGGCGTACCTAGCATGGGTGACACCCGAGGCAGTTTTTAAGGTATAAGAGGAAGGCACTACAAGGTCGAAGTATAGACAATATGGCGCAGGCCGCAAATTCTAGCAACCACTTTAAACCTTTCTTAAAAACTAAAGTGTTGTGTAAAATTGCCTTTGTGTAATAAATTTATGAGCTGTTTTGCATCCATCAGTTTCTGGCTTTGGGTGCATGTTAACGCGTCAGCATTGCGTTTGTGACCATTTGTTCTACATGATTCTTGCTTCTTATCGTCCACTCTAACACCCCTTAAAATCTTGCCCAAGAGTTCGTATTCACCCTGTATATATCAACTTCTATAAATAGACCACCAGTCTAAGTTTAGCACTAAACTACTGCACTGCAAGTGGTCAACTTATACAGGTTTCACTCTACTGTGATAGCACTTATTTTTGGGAGGCTTTAAACATCGCGATTTTTGCGATCCCTTTGCAAGCGCGAAAATTTCACCCTCACAAAATATTTCTTTCGAAGGATTTTTAAACATTCGATTCTGTTCATTTAAAATTCGCAAAATTTTCCGCTTGCGACATCACTAGTATCTTTATTTTCGCGAAAATTGCGGCTCACGAAAATAAGTGCTTTTTACAGTACTCTAAATTATTTCATATAGTGAGAAGTTATAGGCGGACAAAAAGGAAAAAAAAAAAAAACATACGGTATGAACCGATAACCGCCTCCTTTCTAAATTCGTTTTAAAAAATTACAGCTCCAATAAAATTATTTTGAAGAGTAAGAATAACAATATAAAAAGCATACGCAGATGTTCCATCAACAATACTTTTAATGATTCAAATCCAATTTTGGAAAAGAAAAGAAAATAATTGAAGAAAACAAATATTCTGTGAGATATATTCTCAATTAACATCAACACTCTTGACTACTGTTCCAATAACAAAGCAAATTAATTTAAATCCGGCCGGATGTTTGAAATTTAGAAATAGCTCAAACATATGAAAAAGTAATTATGTCAGTAGGTGAAAACTTGTGTAGCCTATTTGCAGCAAAAAGATTTATCGTACAAATTTCGAGATTTTTTTAAAAAATATAATAATAAATGCAACTTATCTGAATAGCTGCGTTAAAATGCCGATAATTAGTAGTAATGTTTATTCCGTTATTCGCAACTCCAACGAACTATAGGGGGCACTGCAGTCACTGTCTAATGGCGGAATTGAAAACTAAAACAAACGCATGTGGTAACGAAGAAAATGCTAAAAGTGTTATGATTTTTGTTCGTATGTATGATTTTTTCGCTTTATTCATTTGAAAAGATTTTTCAAAGTCTTTTGGTTATTCTGACCCATATAGAAAGAGATTAGAAACCAAAAAGTATTACGAAAGTAAACAATTAATGCAGAACACACAGTAAGTTGTTCTGAAGCAGCCATTTTCACGATGTTGAATTCGGAATTCATAAATTTTTGGTTCGCTTCGAACGGCATTTTCATTTTGTACCGTTTTTTCTATACATTAGTACATATTAAGTTCAGTTTCGTGACATTTCCAGCATTTGTTGACATTTTTGTCACATAGTGCACATACGTGGCAGACTGTCAAGAGTAACGTTTAACACTAGATAATTTATTTCTATGACTATATGATTGGATATCCAAAGAAATCATGCATTTAATTCATTCGTCATGGAAATGATTTACCCGATATGCGAAATCTTGTCAAGATACATTATTCTTTCACATAATTTTAAAACCATAAGCCTATAAACAGATTTTTGGCGAACTTTTATTTTTTATTGTTCAAATTCTTAACGTTCTTTCTGGATTTTTCAATCTGTTCTGCGATAAATATTTTCAAGAAAATTTATTTGCATACTGTCTATTTCAGTAGGATACTGTAGTAACAAAGGTTATTTAAATCATTTATGTGGAATTAGGTTAAGGAAAAGTGTCCAGTCAATGTTGTTAAGTTCGTTTTTTTTTCCATCGAATTGAAAAACTGATTCAAATTCACTCAGAACAAAATAAATAAAATGTGTACTCACAGTTTATATATGGTGGTAGTTTTCTTTTCAGTTGATTGACCATTATTTCTTTTTGCTTATCGAATTCTGTAATCTTACTATCATTTTATTCCACTCATGATAAAAATTAAAAATGGTTTAACTAAAAATGCGAAAACTCGCCAAGGCTACTTTGCTTGCACAATACTAAAACTACTATAACCCTAAACAAATTTGGCGAAACCTTTCAGCTGAGAATAAAAGGAATAAAGTAAATTCTTTCTCGGTTAAACATTTTTCATTTTGTTCTACGATAATAAATTCAAGAAAATATTTTGCATACTGTCCATTCCAACTAAATGCTGCTGTAAAATATGATTAGTTAAATTAATTTAAGATTAAAAAAAACTCATATTCTTACAAATTCATACAAAACAATAAAAAATTTTACCTGGTATTACGTTATCCAATTTTGTTAATCCAGACTTTTCTTGTTTACGCTTCCACCATTTAACACTTTTTTGAAAGAAATAAGAAAAACTAACATTATTTTGAGAAGCTCGAGAATACTACTAAGGGACGAATTAATTTCTGTAGCTGAAAGCAAACTAAGACACATCGATTGCGTTAATAAATACTCAGAACAAACTGCCTGTGTTTACGTCAACAGACACACGTGATGCGCAACGTGGCAATGTTTTAGGTGCAGACGCAGTTTTATAAATCACCGCAAGGTAGCGTATTCGAGCGCTGGAGTTCCGAATTCCATTTGAGCCGTATTTTTTACAAATTTATTTTCAAAAAGCTATAAAATTCTTATTGATATTTATCCTAATTTTAAGAACTTTTCCTATGTACCAGTTTCTATCGTACATAGTATTAAACTTTTTGCGTTGAAGTACATAACAAAAATTGGCCTTATGAGTACGCGATACATATTTTTTCTTTACTTGAAATCTAAAATTCAGTACATTAATGAACTGCAGCATTTTTTGCGGAGAAAAAACTTAATCATTTAAATATCAGACCATTAAAAAACGTATCACGTTTGAAATATTTTTAATCATTTACATTGCCTTGTGTTTGATTATATTTCAATTTTAATAACTTCTACTTTAATTCTTAACTTCTACTTTAATTTAAAGAGGGCGCAGAATTTGCTTTGTTCCATGGAAGGATAATAAAAATGGCAGTTTTGATGATGTGTGTGGCTTGATGTTGTGTGGCTTGTTTTTACAAACATAAATTACGGTTTTTTGTGTACGTGAAAATTTTTCATCTGGCGCAACGTACATAAAATTGGAGGCACCGGCGAGATATCTGGAAAGAAGTTTGAAAGATAAGTAAAATGTTTTTTCTTGAATTTGGCATGTGATCGAAAAAAACTGCTGACTTTGGTATGAATTATACAGAAGCAAAAAAGCTCCGTTGGGCTCAGCAAACCAATGTTCAGCACTTCTGGCACGATCTATAGTTGCATTATCGTCCATAAAGTATCCGTCACCATCAGAATAAAAATGCAAGTAACTACTTTGATATACCTCCCAAATCGGACATTTGGCGACTTTTTTTTTCCTCACTCAAGGTGCAAAATACAAGAAAATACTAAATTTGGCAACAGCAAAAACTTAAGAGCTGAAAAAACCTAAACTGGCAACACAAAAATAAGAAACAGCAACCCTAAAATGTCCGTAAGGAGTGCCAGATTTGGCGCGTAATTTTTTTTGGGGGGGGGGGGTATATCAAAGTTATACCAAATGCAACATTGCAGGGTGCACTTGATCTGCCAGTATATCTAGGTATCGCATGGCTGTTTGTTTACCCTCGAGGAACATCAGGGCACCACTTCCATGCCAACAGAACATGCTCCACATCATGATACTCCCTCCAGACCCAATCTGAAATCTCAACGGTTTCAAATCCACTGGGCAGAAAGGGTAATCACGGTTAATCATGTATATTATTTCTCCAATGTTCTTATTTTATATGTGAGAATGATATAGCTACTTTAATTAAAATACAGTAATAATAAACTATTTTTTGAAAGATTTTTTCCCCTCACTTTCGGCAGGTGTGCCCCCCCCCCCCTCTCCAAGAGCAAAAGCACACCTCCCCCTTAAATGCCACCAAGACCCCTCCCGATCGGGTGTCCACCCAAAACACGAGAAAAGTAATTCTTAAAAACAAAGAATTCATATTTTGCCTATTTAAAAAAAACTTGCAAATACCGGATGCATTCGTTCGGTTAATTTACAAACAGCTTCTTGCATTGCTACAAAAGAGAGCCGGAAAGCTCAGCCAGTAAAACTTTTTCTTGGAAGCGAACGGATCGTAGATAAACCCTGTTCGGGCCGGAAAGCTCAGCCAGTAAAACTTTTTCTTGGAAGCGAACGGATCGTAGATAAACCCTGTTCGGGCTTTATGCCTTTATAGTATTTTTAAAGAAAAATTTTTGCGTATAACACCTAAGTCGTCAAAGTTAATGCAGCAGGAATGCTCTTCGCTTTTTTTAAAAATCAAGCCCTTTGTGTATAGCACCAGACGCGTAAACGAGTACATTAATAGGGCTTTCCTCTCATGGGAAAAATGTACAATATTCTCTATTAAAAATTTTTCCTGAAATTTTACGGTAAAAAGTACTAGCACCTTATGTTTCTAGTACTTTTTACTCTAAAATCCTATTTTACTTTAAAAAAACTGAAAAAACAAACAAACGAACAAACAAACAAACAAAGCGCTGTGGCTTGTTGCGCTGAGTTTTAAAAAAAACAACATGCAGGTAGCGGGGTTTGAACCTGGGATCCTTTGATTCTCAGATAGGTTCTAAAGCCCTTATACCGATTGAAAACCGACGAAAGAGCAGAAACGAAGATTTACATACTTTGCTCCACAAGTCATGTGGGTTACCGATTGGCGCTGCAACCGCTTACTTTTTCCGGTAAAATACACTGTAAAATTGTTCAGTACTGCAAACGCTAAACTTGAATATAATATTTAGCATAATTTTTTTCAGAATTTTTTACAGCATAGTGTAAAAAGTGTTCAAAAGTCTTTATTTATCCTCAAAAAGTCTACCTACTAAATCTCAAGGATGCAAACAAATATTGAGGTAGACCTCAATAAGATCAGGGAGTGATTTAATTTTGGAACGAATCGCTTCAGTTGCAAGACAATTTCTTTCTCGCTAATCCTGTTACATATATCTTAAGGTGAGTCGATAACGTAAAAAAAATTTTTCAATATATTTTTATACATTCAAAATATTCAAATCAAGTTGCTTTCAAGTTACACTGAAGTAATGTTTCTATGTAGATTAAAGTTAACTGGAATGTACTGTTCAACCACGGATTGCATGGAATTTTCAAATGTTCAGATAAGACGAATCTATGTGAATAAATGGGAAAAGTAAAAATTTGATGCGCGTATTCCGCTCATTTGAATGAGACCCCATTGACTAATAATAAGAGTAGACCGAGCTTTCCCCCACAGACTGATGAAAAAATTGGTTCATGGATACATCACGTGACTGGTGGGAGGCTTGGCGAAAACTTTGGCAGCATGGTTGCTAGATGGCAACATTATCTATAGTTTGGCACTCGACATATATTTTAAGACGTAATGTGTTTTCATTATAATTTTTTTCCAGGTGCAAAGATTGAACTGTTTTTCTTTTAGTTATGCATTATTTTGACATTAGAATCATTTGGAACTGCTACGTCAGCGTTGGCGTGAACGTAATGGCGTAAACGTTTTGCGTTAACGCAAAAATGTACTAATCATTATCTTAAATTGAAATAGTAGGTAAAAATCTTATCGCTTGTCGATTCTTTTTGGGCGCTTGCATCTTTAATTGCTGAGAGAGTTATTGAAATTGACTAAAGAAAATGCACTGTACTATCTAAACGGAAAAACTCACTATATTAACAAAATATTTACAAATTAGAATAACAAATTTACAAATTGGACTCCATAAAAGATCATTCTTCCGTGTTCCATCAATTTTATTTATTTTATTTCTCGCGGGCGTTGATCGTCTGCTACGATCAACGCCCGCTGTTGCTAGGATATCCACCAGTCACATGGGTTGGTTTATGAGCAGCAAAAAGGTTTCCATAGCTCGGTCTACCCTTACTATTAGTCTATGTGAGACCCTGCTTCTGCAAAAGCTGACATCGCTAAAAAAATAATAGATTCGTCAAATTCCGGCTGTAAAACGGATGTTTGTCTTTCCATACAATCCGTAGTCAGACAGTATTTAAATGTACGTACAATGTACGTTCAGACGCAATTTTCTTAACGTGAATTTAGAGAAACTCATGTTCTTTTTTCTAAAAAACTACTTTATATATTACTTTGAAATTTTCACAACATTTTGTTTTTATGTGCCCATAATTATACTGAAGAGAAGTTTTTGCTTTGAGACTCGCACTGTTTCCTAAACAGCTGTTTTTACCCGACTGCGCGTGCGCGACGTAAAGGAGGGTAATGTGTTTATGAGTCTATGTATGTATGTTTGTACCTTTGTGGCGTTGTACAGGCTAAACCCCTTGGCCGATTTTGATAAATCTTTGTCAATCGATTTGTCTTAACCTTGGGAGTGTCACTAAACACATGATAGTAATCAAAATTCACCTTATCAATATCCAGTCCCCTAATTGTCAGCTCGGGATCGTGTCGCACGCTACCAGCGTGCTACACAGCGTGCGACAAATGCAGGTACGTTTTCACTGCCTGAATTTTTTGCTTATTAAATCTACTTATTCGATTTTCATCTCTAACATGTTGCATTTGTTTTTGTCGTGATTCAGGGGACTGAGTTTCGTGACGTGTACTCTTTTGACGGGCTTTTTTAGTTTTGGGAGAAAGATTTAACTGACGGGACTTTTCCGCGCTGTTAATATAGCTGTGGTTGACGTAAGTTCACGCATTTTTGTTAAAGGTCAAGCATATGTAGCTTTAAGCCGAGTAAGGTTCCTAGAGGGACTAATAATCAGTAGTTCAGACCACTACAAGTTACTTAATAACTCTCATAATATAAACTCTCTCAAGGAAATGACAAGATTGCGAAATTTACCGTCTTATAATCATAATAACTAAATCAATGAAATTTAACTAAAAAGGGTAAAATAAATAATAATTATTAAATAAATAAAAAAAACTCGACTGCGTAAAAACGAAAAAAAAAACTAAAAAGGAAAAAAAATATAAGCCCAATAGCTTAGAATTTTATTAAGTATTACTGAATAACTACTCTATTGAAATAGTTTTATAATCGATGCACACATAAGACAAGTCATAAATTCAAAAGCACAATAGAAGCATCAACAGTCGGGACTCATTCAAATTTTACATGTTTTCTTGACTGGTCAAAAAAAAAGGTCCGCAATTGTTGAATCTTCTATTCTGCTTTTGAATTTATGATTTGTCTTATGTGTGTATCGATTATAACACTATTTCAATGCAGTAGTTATTCCATAATACTTAAAAAAATTCTTAACTACTGGGTTTATATTTTTTTCTTTTTAGTTTTTTTTGGTTTTTACGGAGTCGACTTTTTTGTTTTTAATTTAATAATTATTTTTTAAAGACATGCAAAATTAGCACAAAACTTAATGCACATGTAAAATTTAAGGGGAGTAGACGCAAACTCGTTTTTGGTGACGGTAGCCCTTGAGAATGGCGGAATGACTAACATATCGGACCAACATGGTTGTGAAATAATATAAACTTGGAATTCTGATAAAATGACAAATTTTTCTATTCTGGTTGCCAAATTTGAAATGTTACCAAATCACCAAGTCTTTTAGTAGTACCGATAATACATAAATACCAAACATTCATATGAAATAAATAGATTAAAATTGCGTTATGACCCCAAAGATATTAGTTTTCTTGTCATTATTATTATACAATTTTTAATGATTTACTTTTAAACAAATGGTAAAATCCATGTCAATTGAACAAGTGATGTAACATGATGGTCTCGGATTTTTTTAAATTTAACATATGTTAAAATCCATAAAAAATTAAGAAATAAATTTTTGTTTTTTGTTTTCCCCCAAAAAAAATTCCTGGGCCGAGATACAGGCCGACAAAGATGGCGGTTCTGTCATGATTTCTCACTCGAGATTTTCGTCAAAATTTTTGAAGTTCATTATATCAGGAACGGTAGAACATATTTTGTTGCGGTTTGTTTTATTGAAAAGGGTTTTTTTTTTTGTTAAAAACATATGCTTGATTTTGAAATATGTGCTTTAGTTTTTCTTCCAAAGACTTTTGAAAAAAAAAAGTTTAAAATAATTTTTTTAATTTTTCTCAAAAATGTCAATTTTAAAAATTTTCATTTTTTTTCACCATTTATTTTTTTACAGTACTCAGTGGTAGTACCACTGAACACTACGTTCCCTGAAAAGGAGAGCTTCCACTTTTTCGTTTAACAAATTTTAGAGGCATTTGAAAAAAAAAATGAAGGTTTTTAAGGAACTCTTTACGTAATGCCAGATCTCAAAATTCCAAAAAAAAAAAAAATCGCAACAAGCGGCAGAGAACGCTTTTATAGCGAAATTTTCATTTTGAGTCTCCACTTTATCCAGAAGCTTAAATTTTTATGAAAACAAGAACGCGACCTCCAGCCGATTCGCTGCATTTCCCGACGCAACCTTTCAGCATAGCGCCAAAAGAATCGTTAAGCGCAATATGCCATCTTGTTCTCGCTGAATTCAATATCCTGGATAAAATGGTGACTCAAAATAAAAGTTTTGCTACATGGCTGAGTTAAAAGTGTTCTATGGCCACTTGTTGCGATTTTTTTTGAGAGGGGGGGAATTTTCAAGTCTGCCATTACGTAAAAAGTTTCTTAAAAACACCATTTTTTTCAAATGCCTCTTAAACGAAAAAGTGGATCTCTAGTTTTCAAGGAACGTAGTTCTCAGTACTACTGATAATCTGTAAGAAAAATAAAAATTTTTGAAACTGGCATTTTTGAGAAAAATCAATAAAAAATATTTTAAACTTTTTTTTTTTCAAAAGACTGTGGAAAAATAAACTAAAGCACATTTTGCAAAATGTTGCATATATTTTTAAACAAGAAAAAATATCGTTCTAAGTAAAACAAATCGCAACAAAATATATTCTACTGTTCCTGAGGTAATGGACTCTAAAAATTTTGACGAAAATCCCAAGTGAGAAATCATGACAGGACCGCCATCTTTAGCGACCTGTGTCTGGGCACCGGAATTTTTTCGGGCAAAACAAAAAAAAGTTTCTTAATTTTTTATGAATTTTAACATATGTTAAATTCGAAAAAATCCGAGACCATCATGTTACACTCCTTGTTCAATTGACATGGATTCTACCAAATACTTTTTTTACGAAGTTAATCTAATTACTTTTTGTCAAAAAAGTGAAACGTTAATGTAAAACAATAATATATTAGATTGAAAAGAATAAAATGTAGGACATTATAAAGCTGAAAATAAATTAATGAGTATGTAAAGTACTAGCAAAAATACCCGGCGTTGCCTGGGTCAGTAATAATTAGTAGAAAAAATCGTTACTAGCTTTTGTTTTCTGTTTTAAGTGAAAGAATTTAAAACACATCTTTTTGACGTGATTAAAAATCGAGTTTCTTTCTTACCCATAAAACTAAAATAGCAATAAGTATAAAGAACAAAGTAGTATTGATTTAGAAACGAAAGCACTATATTTAAGCACATAGAAATTTAAAAAACATGAAATTAATCTTCTCATGTTTTAAAAGATTAATCTGTTGATACTTTTTTTTAACATGGAGTCTAAAACCTTCTCTGTACGGCCAATGAAGTACGAAGTGATTAAAAAAAAGTAGCTGCGCTCGTAATCCCCTTATACTTGCTTAAGTTATTTCGGGAAATTTTAATCATTGTGGCTCTTGGTGCGATTTTACCGAATTTGCGAAAGTCGTTTCGGGGTACCTTCGATGATGCTCCCCCATTATTTCCTTACTTTGTAAAACGATATGATATTAATTTTCGTTACAGAGATATCGTCGCCAGATGCTGAGATATTTTTGGTCACCATAAAATGGCGCTAAACAGTTTCATCCGAAATGTTACCAAAATAAGTAATAAAATTTGGTGATTGTTTGAAATTGTGCAAAAAGGAAAATTAATGGAAGTTTTTGTGCTGTTTATGGATTTGCCTAATTTAGTTGCTGGATTATTTAACACAGTAAAAAAAGTCTTTTGAAAATTCTTTGATTGGCGATATTTTGTTTACATGGTGAAAGCTGAGAAACATTATGACGTAGTCTTCGGCTTCAAAAACAGCAACGTTGAAAAAACTGCCAAATGCATCAGCTACGGAAATCTTTCTGCAAAAATTTTGGCGATCTGCTGGTTGTTTGGATAATGAGTAAGTGTTCAATCAGCATAAATAATAATAAAAACCATTAATTACATTAAAGTTCCGTTTAAATGGAAAATCATCAGCCAAATCATGTATTATTTGCCAATCTTGTGCAAAAATCTTACTTCAAGATTTGACTTGAGAAAAGCCTTGAACAATCACGAAAAGCAAAGAAAGTCAACAATACAACAATTGTCGCTATCGACAGGGAGTTGAGATGATACACTAAATACTGTATTGAGTTGAGGAAAGCCTTCGAACATGGATCTAAAAAGCTCATAACTCGTTTTTTATTCTACTTAGAAATTTCGAACAGGTGCCATCTTCAGCAGAAAAATCAGAGCTTTCGATGGACATATAATGTAAATATGTGCAAGCATTTTTTCAGCCCAATATTAGAGAATTTATACAAAAATTGTGTTTTATTGCCCCCCTAAGGGGGTTTTGCCCCCCATAACGGGACGAACACTACCCTATGTGTTATTCTGATGCATAAGCTATATTATTGTAAAGTTTCATCAAAATCCGTTCAGTAGTTTTTGCGTGAAAGAGTAACAAACATCCATACATCCATACAGATAAACTTTCGCATATATAATATTAGTAAGATGTAAATGAGAGAAAAGAGAAGATGCCACGAAAAAAATCAATTATTCTGTTCATATTTCAAATTTTTGACAACTTTACAATAATTTCTCTTTTTTTGACAATAGGTCATTGCCCTTTTGGCTTCAAATGCTCTTTCAAGAGGGCAAAAAAATAAATAAATAAATAAATGAACCATGGAAATTCTAAGAGTTTATAAAATATTGTAATTTTGATGCATGTTAAGCTCATCCTTTTTCATACAAAACAGCAAAAGTGTAAATCTATGCATTCATTAACTTACGGTTTAATTGCAATGTTTTTGTCAAATACCACACCATTTCCGAAAAATACTTACGCGGATTTTCATCACAATCTGCAAACCCTTCTTCGAAATTCGGTGTTATGAAATCATAAAAAGTTCAAGTGCGTCTGCTAAAAAAACAAATTGGAGGATTTTTAAACATGTTTTTATTTTCGAAAGGAAGTTTTACAACATCTGTGTTGTATTGAGATTTTTTCTTCTTGTGGCACAAAATATCAATTTGTTGTTGGGTTTGAATTTTGCAACGATAACTGTGAATTTTTTCTGAAATTGGGACAAGGCCATTTTTTTTATATTTGGTAGATATTGAAGATTTTACATTGAAATTATCACTTTTATTAACGAAGAGGTAAAATTTCTATCTCCCAAAAGTTCGAATTCTGAATTTTTTTTTCTTTTTTTTTGACTCTAATATTTCAACAGATAAAAAATATCGCACTAAGTTTTCTATAGAATTACCATTATCTTCATTTGAGATGTATGAAAATGAGGGATGTAAATGGATTAAATTTTTGCGGGGAAAGCAGGACGAGGGGTCATTGTTTTAAGCTATTTAAACCTCATGCTAACTTGGAAATTAGGAGAAACTACACTTTAATAGTGTCGTGGGCACTTGGAATACCTTTCCAGAAGAGGCGGTAATGAGCAAGGGGGTGGATAGCTTTAAGAGGGCCATTGATCTTCATAGAGGACTAATTAATTGACTAGGACCAGCCTAGCTGGGCCCAGAGCCTGTTGCTGGTCGTCACATTTGTATTTGTATTTAAAAAAAATTGACTTGTCCCACTTTCAAAATAAATGCCTCAATTAGAGAACATGTGCTAACTGTGCCTTTGGAAAAAAAATGAAAATTGCACAACCAAATATTGTTTTATCTTACTAACAGAAAATATGTATGAAATTGATTATAATTTAATTCTATTCCCATGCACAAGAGCTTTTTGCACATTTTTAAACATTGATGCCACGTTCTTTTCGAGTTGAACGATGGGGGAAATATTTTCTTCATTTACATACATTTAAGCTTAAATATGGGGTCAAAATCGAGCAGCTTCTGTAATTTAAAATTTTGTGTTTCTAGATGTGCAGATTGAAATATTTTGCTAAGAAAATAAGTAAATAAATATTCCTAATACAGCTAAGCTTTGCTATTACGCCATGGTACGAGAGATGGAAAAAAAACCTTGAACTTAGTTGAGAAGAAAGGTTATTGCTTCCAATTGGAAATGCTACGAATAATTCGAGTTTAGTTTTTGTCATTAAAACACCATGTTACAAAATTTAAAGATTTCAAGGGGTTTTAGACAATTTTTATATCATTTGATCTTATAAATAAAATTATGTTTCTAGTCAAATCAAATTCTGCTACAAAATTGGGGGAAAGTTGCAGTTTAAAGGAGTCTTTCTCACTAAAACAGTACAAACAATCGTGATTTGCGATTTCTCTTCGGTGTTTTTTTTTCTTTTTTGTGTAAACGCCATACCTTTTTTAATACGTCTTCAAAACTTAATATCATTTTTCAGATTTTTTTTCCCAACTTTCGGCGAAAAATAAACAAATTGATCATATTTTACTTATTCAAAAAAATACACTTAAAAACGCATGAATTATTCGATTAAATTTAAAACTGTCACTTGTTTCTCTAACAGGGTGAGTGGGATAGTCTAAGTCGGTACAGCGTTCGGTTTTCAACCAACTAGTCCAGGGATCGATTCCATGTATGGGCAGCCTACCTTTATAGCACACTTAAAGACTTATTTTGTGTTTCACATCTAAGGTGCTAACATTAATGCAACGGGAGTGCTCTTCGCTATTTTAAATCAATCACTTTATGTATAACACCGGAAACGTCAATCCATTATGTACGAATAACTATGAAATATTATGTTTTTTAAGTCCTTATCTCAATTAGCTCAGTAGTTAGAGTCGATAACTTATTACGTGGCGAATATGCTAACTTTTTCATGTGATATTTTTACAGCAGGACTATGAATTTAGAGCGCAAATGCTTTGTTCGGGTCACCTAGATTACACTTAACTTATGCAATAAAGTATAAATGGTTTGTACATAACTTATAGTTGAGGCAAACATAAACTGACTGAGTCGTAATGCTGTGATTAGGATCTGCGTAGCCTTCACAATGCTACCAGGTTAGGTTTGCCCCAACTATAGTTATGCAGGGTTTTTAAATATTTCGACTACTTCATGCAAGAGAGTTGACATAAAACAGAGAAGACAAATCTGTACATCAGAGCCAGAAGTACGCAAGACCAAAAATTACAATTTTCTGTTGATTGGTGCATTTCATGTAGAAGACTATCCCGCATCAAGCCATGTGAACGTAATTCTTAAACGAGCTGATGTGTGCATCACATGACTTCCTTTTACCCCAATTTACTGTATTTTCCGCATTACTGGTAATTTTAATGTGATTCAATAGTTTATTCACTAAATATCACCAACAGTGACCAAATTGAAACCAAATTTTTGAAATAAAAAACTCACTAAATTTGTCGCCAAGGTGACAAGACTTGGCGACCAAAAGACTGGCGATATATCGCCAAGTGTCGGCCAAATTATGATTAACAATGATTCCCTCCCAGAGGGACAAAACACCCCTTTAGAAGTACCCGAATGCAACCAAAAAGGGAAGTGCACAACTAGACCCCACTAGGAGTCTACGTTCCAAATTTCAACTTTCTAGGACATACCGTTCTTGAGTTATGCGACATACATGCGTACATACAGACGCCACGAGAAAACTCGTTGTAATTAACTCCGGAATAGTGAAAATGGATATTTCGCGTGTCTATACGTTCTTAGCTTTTATCCGCGTGTGGTCAAGTCGAAAAAAAACTCATCATTCGGTGGTGAGCAAAATGGAAATAAATGTCGATTTTTGAGTGAAATTTTTTTTGTGAATAAAATACTAACTTTTTTGTAAAAGGAAGTAAAAAAAACCTTTTTTCAATTTTTTACAAGGGTTAAAAGAGCGCGTCCCATCCTTTGCATGCGGCAGGAAAAGTTTTTACTCTCTACTGCAAAAATATCATGATGTGACTTACGTTCCTTTGGCTCTTAGGTTACAGAAATAAGACTTTAATAAAACCACTCCGTCATTAAAAAAACTGCAGAACAAATATTGAATGAAATAATGATTTTGAAACTAATTTTGTCTGTAATTTCCAAAAAAAAAAAGGTTTAATCATTAATGAAAATGTAACAAAGTGGACATTCAACAGTTCTAATTTATGCCACAGCGATCTTTGATTTCTTCCCAATCAAGAAATCGCTTTTTTCGCTGTCATACTGCTACAGCAAAATTCTGTTTCTCAAACCCACATTTATAGTGAAGGCACCAGCTGTGACTTCAATCATTCAATAAATTCTAAATTTCATTCGACTGACGAAACTTCTGCAAGGAAATCGAATCTCTTGAGTCGGACAAAATGTTCTTTATCAGTCAATTTCTCTTTTCGGGGATAGGTACATCTTAGGTGCTAAACAACATTGTTTTAAACTAGAAAATCGCCCCTCAAGGTATGACGGATGAAAATTGCTTCTACATTTGAACGAAACAATTGCCTGTTTGATGTTTTGATAGTTGGAATTTTAACGCTAACTCCATTGGATTAACCTTGATCTCCAGCAGATAGCGTTAAATGTTGACCACATTTTCGTTTATCCTAAACTAAGTCTTACCAGTAAAACTGTTAAGTTATCGGATCCAGTTCAACCCTGTGAAAATAAAGCATTTCCCTGCATGTCAAACATTACCAACAAATATTATCAAATTATCATGTCATAGTGGAGTTTCATTGTTGGTGACGTCAGGAGCGTTACTCGATCAGTTAATTCTCTATAATATCAATGAGGATACCATAAATGCAAGTATGAAAAGTCGATGCAATTGATTTTGTAAATAAATCAAGCGAAGTAGGTTGAAATATTTCACAAGTCTATGTTTCAATCATCCGCTGATGATGTGTTTGAAAGAATGGATTATTAATTCATGGTGCAAACATTTTTTTTTTCTTTTTTTTTGAATTTTAAAATTTGTGAGAATTTTATTCCCATTATTCTCATGAAAATGGTAAAAATCATGTCGCGACTCTTGAGTTTTGATTATTAATTTAAATGACTTCCGCTAACTAACCCTATATTTTTATTGATTCTCCAATTTATTTATGTTTAATAAAGTAATTAAGGGATGAGAATGGTGATAAGAGGAAGACTCGGTCATTTATGAAAGTTTTTTTAATGTTTTGAGTATTTTTTGTTTCAGAATAAAGAAATAAGCCTTAAAAAATCTTTTGAATCAGAAAGAAAAGTTACTATTACAGAACAAGAATTAAATGGAAAAATGATTTAAAACTGTTATTCTGTCAGAAATACCAAGAAAGAAATTCTAAGTTAATACAACAAAGCGCACATTTAAAAGTTAAAATTTATTATCAGAAAAAGAAGGGTTAAATTCGCCTTGTTCGTCGACTGTAGAGTTCAAATTAGCTAAAGGGAGAAATTAAACTACTTAGTTTTTCAAAATTATTATCAGATTCCGTGTAATTGTTCACTTCATTATAACTTAAAAAGCCGTAAAAAAGTGGGCAATGCGAAACATTGAAAATGTTGAGACATACGTTAAAAAAAATAATAATAATAATAATAATAATTTAAAAAAATCTGGGATTTTTTCCCCTTCTACTGAAGATGTTGACTTTGTTTTTGTTTGAAAGATGTAATGTAACTGATTATTTGTACACTCTTTCACATAAAAATATGCACTGTGTATAAACTTATAAGAATGAAAGGAAATTTCACGTAAGTGCGGATAACATTGATAGACGAATGTCATTATAAAATGGAAGCAAAATGATCATTTATTGCTGGAAAAATTCCAGTTGAATGGAGATTTTAATACTCTGTTAAGACACCTCTTGTGTGAATGTATTATGCAATACACGAGCATTGTGACAGAAGTCTGCGGCTAACAGTACGATGTCCGTCGTCATCTTGTACAACAATTACTGTAAACGCGTCACTAGTTCAATCAAACTCGTAGACTGTATAACTTACTGTCCCAAACTATTCCAGATGTGCTCATTCTGGGACAAATCGGGGGATCGAGCAGGTCAGAGAAGATGATAATGGAAAAGGAGGTATTCTGACTCCCTTGTAGTGTGTAACCAAGCATTGTTCTCTTACAAAATAACTCATAAGTGCCCTGCCATGGTTGCTTACACATGTGGCTGAAGCATAGCACAAACGCACTGTTAGGCTGTTATCGTGCTTTGATGAATTTAAGGGGGGATAGTGTTTTCTATACAAGAGCACCCCATAACATGGCACCGAATATGGGTGTGCTGTGCAGCTGATACGCCAAGTCGCCAAAAGAGCGTTCACAGCAGTCTCCACAAGCGTACACGATTGTAATCCTTGCCCAAATTGAACCTGGATTCGTTGCAAAAGACGATGTGCGTATATTCTGTTGCTGTTCAATTCCGTCGAACGCAATACTACTTCAAACAGAAAGGTGTGAAAGTCCTCTAATCCTACCTTCTGCTTTCAGCGGCACATGGCACACACTGCTAGGGTGTTGTTACACCCACACAAAACACGGTTTTCCCTGACATTGATCCACAATAACAAGACAGCCTCAGTACGTTTGTTCCATGCCTCCCTCAATCACATGTGTTGGCACTCACGGCCATTTTTTAACTGGACAATGCTCAAACACACATACCAAGGGTATCAAAATTCTTCCTTTTCCCCATTATCACCTTCTTTGACCTGCGCATTCCCTTGATTTGTCACAGATCGAGCATGTCGGGAAACTCTTGGGACGGTGAGTTGGGTTGCCTATGACTTTAATCGAACTATAGTCTATTCAGGGAGACTTAATAGAGGAAGTAAACAAAGAGGGTTTTTATTTGCCGCTAACATATGCTACTGTCATAAAATGCTCATTGGATTCTTCTCAGGAACATTTCGCTTATCTGATTGGAGCTGTTTTCGCCATCCCATTGCCAATCTGACAATGGTATCGCCAAGTGTCACATTGCTTTGTTTACTTCCACTATCTGTTCTCGCTGAATTCACTATATTCACTATAATAGAGCGTTTACAGTAACTGTGGTACAAGACGGCGTAGGATATCGTGCAAGACTGTTATGCCACGATGCTCGCATTGTACATTAATGCTAGAGGTGGCTCAACATTGTACTTAAATCTCTATTCAGTTGGGAATTTACTTTCGTTTTGTAATGTCTTTCTTATATCAATGTTGTCCTCACGTATGCATTTTTTTTTTTTTTTTTTTAATTCTGACAAGTCTTTTTAGTGCTAAATTTTTTATGGCAAAGTTTGTTTTTGCTGCATTTCGGCACGATCTTAAATCACATTTAACTGCTGATGATTTGAAGTTGAGACACATAATAGTCTCCTTCCACTTCCAAGTAAATAGTGTTTGAACTCTAATTTGCAAGAAAATATTTGATTACACACAATTAATAGAAAAATCAATGAGAAAGAGATTAACTGGTGGTGCTTATTTAAATTAATAAAAAATGTTCCTACATCTCCAACATGATTTCTTTCATCTTTTCGAGAATTTTCCAAAGACGTTTTCTAAATTATTCGGTTAATACTCTAAATTCTCTTTAGTGTCCGACAAGTAGTATTTCATTTACTCAACAAAGACTTGAAACAATATACCTGGCTTTTCATCAACACACCCATCTCGATGGGGAGGGGTCATGGGAGTCATGCCCCCCTCCCCGCACCCCCTTAAACATCGATAATAGTATCCGTCCACATTGTGTTCAAGCACTGTTTGAAGACTTTCCATTCATTAATTATTTTTAAAGGTAAACATTGGAATACTAATTCTTTTCAATTTGTTGCTTATTATTGACACCTAAGCAGTTGCAGAAATTTTTCGTGCCCAAAACAGAAGGTGTGTTCAGGTGGGGAGTGGGGGGGGGGGGCATTTTTTAAAATTATCGCCCCCTCCCCCTGAAACGGCAGTCTGTATTCACCCCTACCCATCGGTCAATGGCTCTGAATATCATTGAAAAATTAAGTTTAATAATACTTCAAAGACTACTTTATGAGAGACAAGTCAATTCAACTGTAAAATATGCACAGACGTTACGATTTTACGTCAGCAAATGATTTCCATATTAAAATGCGTTCGGCTACACAAGTCGTGCATTTGAGATTCATACGCGAAATTTTTTAACACATTCCATCAACCAGAAACCAGTTTAAGTTGGCCGTTTTACACCTTAATGTGTGCAACAATGTGTAATCATCTGCCGTATAGCGTTGGTTTTATAGCTCTTCTCCTGCATCCTTGCATTCTTACATTTTCATGTACATACACCAGACCTTGAGTTTTGGTTTATTTACGATTTTATATAACAGTTCACACAGCAGATGTAGATTGGTATGGAAAATAAGATCTTTGAATTGAATATTTAAATAAATGTTAGCTTTCATTGAGAAAATGTCCAACGAGGAGATTTTGTAATAGGCAAATTAGAAGGAAATTTACTTTTCCAAGTGATGCCTGCATCACCAAACCTCCTGTGCATCTATAAAGTAAATGCATAAATATAACTAACAATCAAAGTAATTATAATGAGAGTCCAAATAATATCAAGTGTAATAAGGATAAAAAGGATAAATGCTGAAAATAATAATAATCATATATAGAAATAATACTTACAATAATAACCATAAAGAACAATACTAAATAATAATAACAAAATAACAATTGATAATAGCAATAATAAAGGTACAATTAATAATACTAAGGAAATGATAATAATTATAATAGTAAGGAAATAAAAATAATAATATATAATTATTATTATACAAATAAATTAATACTAAGTCGAATTATGATGTAGTAAACGGAGTGGATTGAAATAGTACACGCTCATAGAGGTTTTACTTTTAACTTGCCAAGTTTAAAGAAATCTGACTTTGGTATTAAGAGGGACGTAACTATTCTACCAATGTTTGCAGCAGAGATGAATTATGAAATCAAATCACCGAAGTTACAGTTGCTTTAACTTCACTACAGCTTGCCATCTATGGAGAGAAATCGACAGCTGATTCAATTTTCTAACTAGGAAACCATGAGATAATATAATATATTGAATAAATCTAAATAAATAGAAATCACGAGAGCATAGTAAAACACGTTTTGGAACTTAGCAATTATTTTTCCTTGTGCCCCCGGTATTGAAATATGAGGCATTAAATTCTGCCGAAGTTTAGAAAAAAGTCGCCAAAATTAGCGAACTTCGGTGAGTAATGGAAGATATCGTTCACATGCTTTGCAGATCTACAGGTATGTTCCACTACATGCGACATCGCGTGGTACTTTCACTTTCTCGCCAAGTCTTTAAACTGTGCGCTTTTCCAAAAATTTCGGTAGATATTAAGACCTTATATCACGGTAACGGGGGAATGAGAGCAAATAATTTGTGCATCAAAAAATATTTCAATGTGTTCTTTCGGTTGCTGCCTATTGTATTTTTTTAACACTATTCATGTGGATCCCTGTTAAGAGTAACTGGTACAGATTACGCTGAAACCTACTAAAAAATTTAAAAATTACGCGACAAACGTTATTCTGAAGAAAAAGAAAATCCTAACAAACGCAAAATCTAGAAAAATTATTTTCTCCATCACTTATTCCTTATAGTATACACATCATTATCCATGATTTAAGTATGGACGCCTTGTAGAATATTTCCAATTAGTTAACTTAGTTTAATCTTAATCCCGAAAACAAAAAGAAAAGGGGTTGTAAGTTTTACTTGTTTGTGAATGTGTGTCTGTAACATCATAGCATTTAAATGAAAGCATAAAATTTTGTTGGTTTTCTTTTTTTTTCGAAAGGTACTCGATCGAGAGTGCTTTTAGCTAGGTTTATTCTTGTAGAACGTGAAAGTGTATATTAATTAAAAACTTAATTAATTAGCAATCTTTTGCAATTTCGGTTGTGAAAACTAACCCGTCCATTTAATATATTAGTAACATTCGAAAGAACGATTTTTTTCTGCGTATCGATGAGGTTTTTTTTTTTCTTTTTAACTACCAAGTTAGCTAGAGTTGGAATTATGACCTTTTTTTCGCAAATTTTAAATGCAGTTCTAAGCTTTTACTCAAGCGATTGGTAACGATTTCATTATAATAACAAACAACGAGAGAAAGCTCAATGACTTAAAAAAAATCTGTTGCAGTTTTCCATTAGTTGTCAAATAAAATTTTGCAATTCATTTTAAATTAAATACTGAATGGATTTTTAATATCCTCTCTTGATCTGCTTTTGCCACCAGCGAAACTAAAGAATTTTGATTATCTATTCTTTTCTGTGTTTGCCCTTGTTATCTGGTAAAAATTTAGATTGGTAAAAATTGTGTGTGTGTCTTGAGCTGCGAGATTTATCTTAATGTGAGGTCGGCTCTCTGAGTCGAGGGGGTTTTACATTTTCATTTAATTTCAGTCCTAGTAAATATCGATGACATTTTTTTTTTCATTCCGCGATTATTGCACTTTAACAATAAATTTGTTCAGCCCTTAAGAACACGACCGCAGAGAGTAATTGGCAGCTCATTGATAAGGAGCATTGTCTTGCTGAACTGACTATTTTCTTGCAAAAGTTTCGTCAGTTGGAAGAAAGTACGTACAAATTCTCCGAATGATGAGAAACACAGCAGGGGGCTTTATATGCGCATTTCGGGAGAAATATTTGACTGTTGCAGTTGAATATGGTGAGATAAACGATTGCTCTATTATAGAAAATTCAAGATTACCGTGACGTAAGTAGCGAAGAGATTACTTTAAATATGATATTAGGTAATTATTTCAGACATGTAAATTTCCAGACGTTGGAATCTACTAAATATGCTCGTGTGGATATTTCAATTATTTTATACAATCCATCTATGTTTATATCATAAATAAATTATGTTTGGAAACCATAATGAAATAAGCATAGTTATGCAGACACAGATATTTACTTGTAGGCGAAGTTCTTAATAAAAAAATTACAAACTTTATATTTCATAAAGAATTTTATGATTTTTTTTTTTTTTTTTTTTTTTTTTTTTTGAATTATCAAAAAATATTTATAAATAGAGGAAGTTGGAAAGTTACGGTTCTCTTATGAAATAAGGCTGCATGATTTTGATGGAAATTCATTTCAGTGAAGAAAATATTAATTGAATCATTTTAGACATTGATTGGGAAAGGGTTCAGCTTTTCGAACGGAAAGCAAAAGTATACCATCTCCTCATCTGTAATTTATGTCGAACTGCGGACTTTGGTATAACATCATCTTTGTTAGTTAAATTTTTTAGACAGTGTACAATATCTCCATCCAAGAATATTCCTTATCTCGTATCCAAGAAGCCTTCCTTATCTCGTATCACACTAGTAATATGTTAGTTCGCAATCTCATGTACTTCGAAATCTTTCGGTTGTACAAGGCGCATTCCAATAGTAAGGTCAAAAGATCATAAAACAAAATAAGTTCATTAAGAAAGGTTTTCATTATCATTTGATACGTTGTGTTGTGATAATAATTACTTGCAGGGATGGCCGGAAAGCGTATAAACAATCTTTACTTTGTTAGAGACTATGTAAAACTTTGGAGACTGCTGAATGACTACCACCTAACACCATTATTCATCTCCTTTATATCATGCTTTACGTGCGTTGAATACTGTTTTATTTTGAAAGAAGACATTCTAGATTTTTTCAAAAAGGGGAAGGGGAATTAAAAACGTCACCAGCTTGAACTCAGAGGGTCTGAGGATCAAAATTTATTCACATACGTTGGATGGGGAAAAAACATGGCCGATTTATTGAGTCCCAAAGTTACCCTTAGCTGAGAAAGTTTGTTTATATGCGGCCAGGATGACGTTCCGGTACTTTTCTACGTTATAGAATTTTGTTTCGAGTATTTTTATTTTATTTGAAGATTCCAATTTTTATCCTTAACAGCGTACCTAGACTATATTAAAATTTGATTACTTTTTAATACAAACGTTCGGAGAATATTTTCAAAACTGCATAATAAAATGTCGTTTCTGAAAGCACCAAAGTTAAGCAAAGAGAATAAATGGTGCCACATTTAACTTCTTTTTAGATTTTTTTGGTATTTTGCATAATTTTTAATTTTAATATCGTTCATAATAACCTATTAAAAATATATTTTTTTTAAAGTAGCAATATTAAAAATAACGTTAAAGTAAGGTACATGACCAGTAGTGGGCAGATTTGTCTTATATTGTCAATATCAAGTTTGTAATCGATATTCGAGGAACATTATCAATGGATTCTCAAAAAAGCATCTTTCCAAAACACCTCCACCGCGTTTGCTTCCCAGTTGTGCTGAGCAGCATGTTACCTTGCATAAGTCTTTATCTACAGTGTCGTTTATTACGTTAATGCTTCTCAGTAACGAATGCTGAATTCTTGGTTTATAGCATAATCTGAATAGTCATCTGACCCGATAAATAACTGGGATCAGCTTCTCAGTCTCCAGAAATAGATTTTCGCTTTAAAGAGGGGGGGGGGATAGCTCTCTTTTTCCAGTTATGGTTAAAATAATACTTTTTGAAGATATTAATGTGCTTGGTTTTCAATAAATCAAGAGTGATTCGAAACGACAAACGTTTGCTAGAGATAAACAGAACATATTTAAAATCAAATTATGTGATTGTTCAACAAACAAGCGTAAACCATATTCGAAAGAATTCAGGGGTGCCCACAGGGGAGGATTATGGAGCAAGTTGCGGCATCAAAATTTTTTTTTTGGGGGGGGGGGGATTTTTAGTTTTGTTTTATTTATTTAATTTTATTCGTGAATTTTTATTAAAATTATTGATTTTATTTTGTTTATACTTTATTTAATTTTTTAATTTACTTTGTGTGTGTGTGTATGTCATTGGTGTAACACAGAATTTTTCTAATAAAATAATAACAATAACAATTAAAAAAAATAAATAAAAAAGAGAGCCAAAAAATTTAAAATAAAAAAGGAAAGGAGGGTTGAGAAAACAAATTGTGGAGGGGGGGGGGATTTACGCCGCTGCACTTGGGGGGGGGGGGAGGATGGGCACAACCGGAAAGAATATTTTCTACATTAAGTCTCATGAAAATTTAATGAAAACTCTATGCAATCTGCATAATTTTCCCTATTGAAGATTAAATATTGTTTTAAAACGAACAACTTGAACTTTCTCTCAATCGACGATCACTATAGAGCCATTCCATTTCAGATCAGGCAGGGTCTGTCACATGACCATCACCGATTTTTTAGAAAAAAATACAGTAGTTACAACTAAGGGACATATGAAATATCCCAAAAGGATTTTCCCAAGAAAAAAATTTTTTCTTCAGTTACAGCTTATTAAAATTCTGAACAAAATCCACCATTTTGGAAAAAACCGGCAAAACACTCCATTTGAAATGGACGCTATTTCAAAAGTATTTAATCTACTTGAATTATTCTTTTTTCTAAAAACAAATAAGGACCCATATATCCTCTAGACATCGTATTTGAAAGTTTAGTTAGGTTTTTTGATAAAGAAAAAAAATCATTTTTGCCGCGAAAAAACTGCATTTTTACCGATTTTATGATTTTTTTTCTCCGTGAAAAAAAAAAAAATTTTTTTTACTAAACAGAGATGACAGTCTAAAGCCCTTATATGATAGTTTCATAACATACTTTATTATTATCCTTGGATGCATACAGCCTCGGAAATAAAATTTGTAATTTTGAAAATTTTCAAAAATTAGCGATTTTTGAAGTGATTTTACTCAAAAAGCCCACTTTTTAAAAAATCTAAAAATTGACTCATTTGAGCCCCATATAATGCTTAACAAGTGGATAGACACCGCATCCCGTATTTTTTCCCATAAAATGTTTTATGATTTTTTGAAAGTGACCTTATCGTCCATGGCATGCATGTAAAATAAAAATTTCTAATAATTTCAGTCACTAAAAATCTGATTATATTAATGCCTAATAGCTACAATAATGTTGCACTTTATCAGCAACAAATAAAATTTTACTGACTTTTAATAATATAGCAGTATTAAACCGCTTCTGATGACCCAGTCAATTCGTCTTTTTGTACTTCGTTATATAAATATATTTTTCTGCTGATCAGCGCCTAATTGTTATGGGAGCTGAGCTTCCATACTTCCTTATTTGTTTCACTCAAATGTTTGTATTTTTGACCGAATTCAGACCACTTAAGCATTAAAATAAGTTCTGAAGACTATAGGGATATCCTGCACTTCTTTTGTTAGAAATTGGATCCCTGGCTATAATAGCTACCTTTGGTGAGATCTGTTTGATTACCTCAACTTACAACCATGTTCAATTGATTACTTCTCTCATAAAACAGGTGGGCTTTTTAAATTCTTAAACTACAAGTGAGTTTTGCCGTTTGAATTTAGTATACATATTCTTACGTATAAAAGTAATCATACGAGTTAGGATCTAAAAATTATGTGACAACATTCGCCAATGACAACCAAAGCACGAAATTAAAATTAATCGTTTTAAATACATTGTATTGTTCTTCGCTTTGATGGTTTCCCCTGTCGCGTAATTGAGTTGAAGAGAAAGAGAATTGAAAGAGAAAAAAATATGATTCGTTGCTGCATATGAAAGTAACGGTGAATGCATAGCTTTGGAGACAAAATAAACTAATATTTATTAAAAAAAAGAGGAAAGATTTTAACTGTTGCTGATAAAGTACATCATTTTCGTAGCTATTAGTCATTAATATAATCACCAAAGGCTCTTCTATCTAAAGACTACACACAGAGTCTTACAAAAAGACGAATTGACTGGGTTATCAAAAGCGGTTTGTTACTGATATATTATTAAGTCAGTAAGATTTTAGTTGTTCCTGATAAAGTGCACCGTTATTGTAGTTATTAGGCATTAATATAATCAGAATTTCAGTTACTGAAATTATTAGACATTTTTATTTTACATGCATGCAATGGGCGATAAGGTCACTTTCAAAAAATCATAAAACATTTTATGGGAAAAAATACGGGATGCGGTGTCTATCCACTTGTTAAGCATTATGTGGGGTTCAAATGAGCCAATTTTTAGATTTTTAAAAAATGGGTTTTTTGAGTAAAATCACTTCAAAAATCGCTAATTTTTGAAAATTTTCAAAGTTTCAAATTTTATTTCCGAGGCTGTATGCATCCAAGGATTATATTAAAATATGTTATGAAACTATCATATAAGAGCTTTAGACTGCCATCTCCGTTTAGTAAAAAAAAATTTTTTTTCATGGAGAAAAAAAAACATAAAATCGGTAAAAATGCAGTTTTTTCGCGCCAAAAATGAATTTTTTTCTTTATCAAAAAACCTAACTAAACTTTCAAAAACGATGTCTAGAGGACATATGAGTCCTTATTTATTTTTAGAAAAAATAATTATTCAAATAGGTTAAATACTTCTGAAAAAGTGTCCATTTCAAATGGAGTGTTTTGCCGGTTTTTTCCAAAATGGCGGATTTTGTGCAGAATTTTAATAGGCTGTAACTGAAGAAAAAAAAAATTTCTTGCAAAATCCTTTAGGGATATTTCATATGTCCCTTAGTTGTAACTACTGTATTTTTTTTCAAATAAATCGGTGGTGGTCATATGACACTTTTCATACCTGCCTGCCTGATTTGAAATGGAATGACTCTATAACATAATTATGTTGCATCAAACATTTTTATCAATGCGAAGAAAGTAAATTTTAATAAGACACCATCAGGAATCCGACATTCACGTGTGTATTGTATTGACATATTTAGGACAAATGATAATTCTTATCTGGGTATGTAGAACATGGAATAGAATTTCGAACTATTGTGTGCTTCGCGCCCCCAGCAAAGATTCCGCCAAGGGCCAAGCGATAAGAATCGAGTAGTAAAATTGAAAACACTTGAGGTGAATGCAACTTTTATCAGTGTGAAAATATTTTGACAGGAGCAGTCACTATATTTGGCATAGTCCGTCAAATATTGTCAGGAATGTCGTACTTTGGTCATTTGTGTTCGAAAATGCTAATTGAGATAATAGTATGTCATTGAGTTCATTCTCGAAAATTCCCTGCTGTCTAGCGTCCATACAGTAGATACGCACTCAGTTTTGTTTGCACGTCAAAACTTCATTCATGTTAATTGAAATTTCATTTAAAAGTTATGAACTACAAAAGTATAACTTACAGCACTCATAATACATGAACACGTGCACTCTTTTATGCAGTGGTTCCCTAACTGTGGATCGCGACTCTGAATGGGATCGCGAAGCATTTTGCTTGAGATCAGGGCATTATTTTAAATTTTAAAATGTACGCACTTTAAAAAAAAAACTATCAATTAACTCAAACAGCATTTTTGCTTTAATTTAAAGTAACGTCAAAATTGCAGTTAATTTTGTTAACAAATGTATACTGTTAAAACTTTTGTTTATAAAGTTGCCGCTGTATTCCTCTTTTATTAAAGTATTTATTATGTGTCACTTTTCACTAACTTTAAAATTTGATTTTTAATGATTCAGCATGCCATAAAAATGTATCTTAAATTTGAAAATCAATGTATAAGAGCAGGGATTTCGGAAGCATCGAAATGTTTCAAATTATAGTAAATATATTTTCCTTATTTCTACTATCATTTTACTAACATGCGTTTCAACGCACAAATAAACTATCTGAAAAACGTTGTTTTACCGTCTAAAACACGCGTAACGCATGGGGTCGCTAAGTGCAAAAGGTTTATGTTTCACCAGAGTTTTAATATAAAATACTTTATTTTTTCATCATTCATAACAAATTTTATCGCATAATTTTGACTCTTAAATTTCGAACATAGACATAGAAATTCGTGATCACATATATTGTACTATATTTTATGATTTTTCACTGCATAATTTTACTGAAGTTCATCTCGTATTCAAGTTCAGACACTTCGCTGGGGCTGCCGTGTATATTACATCAATACCTAGAATTACATGATATTAACTTATTTTTTGCACGATTTTCCGTCCAAACAGGCATTTAAAATAAAAATGCAACGTAATTTTAACTTCTGAATCCTCAATTTACATTCGCACAATATAGGAATAGAATGGCAAAAAGAGATTTAAGGTTTCTTTTTCCGCCAAAAAAGAACAACTTTTTTTTTTGGCGGTCATTACAAAATGCATGAATTTCAGAAAACGAATTGCGCGTTGAAAATCTTCTTTGTGTTAGTTATCACAAAAAAATTTGAAATATGTTTCTCCTGAGTCATAAGAATGCAGGAGAAAGCATGCATAAAATGTCTCCGTAAAATGTGAAAACGAGAAACCACAACCGTAATGCTGCGACTTAAAATAAAGGCGTCTTCATGCATAAGTGGATAAAAAAAAATCTGTGAAATTTTTGATAAATCAGATTCCTTAACCACGATAGTGTGTCAAATATGGAAAGAATCACAAAAATTTATTTAACTTAGGTATCGTAAAACAAAGGTTCATGGTTGTTTCCCATCCATATAAGGCAGTCGGTTTTTTAACTCAAAATTTTGATCTCACAATTCGCAACTCCAGAGCTCGAATACGCTACCTTGCGGTGATTAAAAATACTAAAGAAAAAGGAAAAACATTCCAATCCACATGTTTTCTTTGGGTAAATTATGGATTTCAAACAGTTTATGGTGTAATGTAATTTCAGAAGAATATAAAAGAAAGCTTCCCAAAAACACGATGAAAAATTACTATCATTTACTAAGCGTCAAAGCAAGTTACAAGTTATGGCGTGCGTTTGTTTTACTTTTTTCATCCGCCATTAGACAGTGGCTGCAGCGCCCCCCCATAGTTTATTGGAGGTGCGAAATCTTTAAGAGTGTTTTTCATTTAATCCAAACCATTTTCTTTAATTTTCCAATTCATATGTATAAGGTCACTTTCACAAAAATGGTACAAATAATAAGAAGTAAAGAAATACCATTGCACGGAAAAGTAAATATATATATATATATATATATATATATATATATGGTGGTATGAAATCGCTCAAATTTGCAGAGAACTGCAGATATGTGTTTTGGTGTTTCACGGAACCATTTTTCCATGTAAAAGGGAGCTATTGGCTGTAAAGACGTCCTATAAAAGATCTGCAAATTCGTGGGATTTAATTTTGTTATATATTCTATTAGTAAAACTCATGCCTGACTCTGTTGCATTTTGTTTGTCAATTTGAATAATTTCCACCAACTAAGGTAAGGTGGCACCAGTAGTGGCCACCTCAAGGTTTAAAATGCACTAGTAGTGGCCACAGTGAAGTATATTTTTAAACTGGTTGTCTAAAATTTTAATTACCTCACTTGAAATTCAATAAGCGTAGTATAGCTCAAATCTTCATCAATCGCACCATTTTTTTAAAATGCTAGAATTTCAATTTGTTCAATTTTTCATCCATTTTTTCCCAAACCTCAAATTTGATCCAGTAGGCATATCCATTTGGTCCCCCACTACAAAATCTGAAAATTTCAGAAGTGGCCAACTAACATTCTCCCATCTGAAAAATTTACATTACTTATACTTTAAATTCAAATAACTGATGAATAAAATTGATGCATTATGATATATATAAAAATCACATTCTTCTTCTTCATTTCTTTCTTCAAAGTATATCAGTAACCTTGAAGTGACCACTACTGAAGCACTGGCCACTACTGGTGTGTATACCTTAATATTTTTTTTAATTCTCCATTTATTAGTGTATAATCAAGTATTATTGATTTGCGCATTAATAATTTACGAAAAGCTTCTAATATTTTGACAATTTTGTGTAACAGAGTGGATTTTTTTTTTCAGTTTATATAATTCCCATCAACTAATAATTTTTTATTGATTTTTTTTTCAATTATTAATGTGTAATCAAGTATCATTGATGTGGACGTAAGTAATTTATATAAAGTGTTAAATATTTTGACAATAGAAGGATCAACAGTCGGGGCTTATTCACATTTTACGGGATTCCTTGAATCAGAAAGGAGTGGGCCCTGACTGTTGATCCTTCTATTCTGCTTTTGAATTTATGATTTGTCTTATCTGTGTATACGGTTATAAAACTATTTCAACGGCGTAGTTATTCATTATTACTTAATAACACTCTAAAATACTGGGCTTATACATTTTTCTTTCTAGATTTTTTTTGTTTTTACGCATTTGGGTTTTTTGTTTTTATTTAATAAATTTTTATATGTTTTTCACTTAAAGTAGGAAACGAATCAGTTGTACTTTAAAACTCTGAAAATGGAACTGAAAGACTGAAATATAGTTGCCAAAATGTTCGAGGGCATTTTTGTTTGGAAAAGACTGTTGTGTTTATAGATAGAAAAGGTTTTTATTTGCATCGTCATCCAATGTTTTATTTGCTTTATTCAATAATGTGAGTGATGTACATACTTGATTCATGCCTTTGCGTTCATGCGTATTTTTTGTTTTTTGCCTTATTATATGCATTACATACACTAAAAGATTTATATTTCCTGCCGTATTTCTTATGCCAATTCTTATTTTCTTTCCTAAGTTCTTTTTGGGTAATTTTTTTATGCTTAATGAATATGCAGATTACATCAGATCTACTCGGATTCAGGGCTAAGAAGGAAATATTTAAAGATTATCTTTGTACGAAAAGGCTAGTCTAAGGTTATCGCTATTTCATTTTTATTTATTTATTTTTATTTATTTATTAATTTTTTTGTACATTAAATTCTTCAAACTAAATGCTAAACTTAAATAATTTGAAAAGGTCTGAATTCTGTTAAGCTTTCCCTAGTTTAGGAAACCCGTAGTAGAATGGAGTGCCTAACAGTTTATATATTACACAATTAAACTTTTTTGAAAAACAATAAAATAAAATAAACTTTGAAATTTAATCATACCATTTAGCCATATAAATGAGAAGAACTTGTACTATTTAAGAAATTAAAATCATATTTTCAAGCACACACTGCATCATCTTGCCCTATTTAGGCAAAATGGAGTTCGGCCATTTTACATTTTGACAGAATAGGGAAAGTATTTTATAATTCATCCAACAAAGCTATTTTCACTAACATAGACACAGACACCAGCACAAGAGTTGTGGATTGCTTTTTGCACTTCACACAATGAACTTAGTAAAGTTTTCCACAACGCAACCAATCAGTGTGATCTTCACCATGATCATCTCTAGGATGATATTGTTTCATGCACCTTTTAACTCTCATTTATTTAGTTGCTTGTATTTTGCTTTCTTCGCTCTTACGTTTTTTCGTGATGTTTTTCTTTGCTCTGCTATTCCTATTTTAAAGCACTTTGTTCTACGATAGTTTCATCTTTGTGTGTGTGTGTGTGTGTGTTTTTTTTTTTTTTTAACTTCCTTTTACAAAAAAGGAAATATTGTGTTCGCGAAAAAATTTTCACTCAAAAATCGACCTTAACTTCCATTTTGCTTACCCCCGAATGAATGTTGAGTTTTTTTTTCGACTCGACCACACGTGGATAAGTGCCTAAGAACGTATAGACACGCGAAATATCCATTTTGACGATTCCCGAGTTAGTTACAACGAGTTTTCTCATGACGTCTGTATGTACGTATGTATGTATGTATGTGCGTATATACGTATGTATGTCGCATAACTCAAGAACGGTATGTCCTAGAAAGTTGAAATTTGGTACGTAGACTCCTAACGGGGTCTAGTTGTGCACCTCCCCTTTTAGTTGCATTCGGGTGTTTCTAAGGGGGTCTTTTGTCCCTTTTCTGGGGGAAATCATTGTTAATTTCAATGTAAATTCAATTGGTGTTACAATTAGGCGGACACTTGGCGATATATCGCCAGTCTTTTGGTCGCCAACTTGGCGACAAATTTGGCGTTTTATTATTATTTTTTTTTTTTTTTGAGCAATCACGATTGCTTATTGTTCTCACTTGACAGTCCTTGATGTTCCGGTTCCTTTTTCAGCTTGGACCAGGCCTGCAGCTCCACCGGCGGCGGCGCGGCTGGTCCTGAGCACTGTCCACCGGAATCCACTTTTGCTGGGCGGTGGCGTCCATGTCCTACACACGCATGCTCATACACAGTCGCCTACGCGCGCACGCCTTTACACACATACACACGCCTACGTGCACACACGTAAGCCTACACACACACGCACACAACAATATACACGTAAGCACCCAGGAGGAGGGACATGCTTGAGCGGGAGAGCCATTTCTAGAAACAATAACTCCAATGAGTAGGGTCTTGTCGCAACACGTGATTGCGAAAAACATAATTTGAATTCAAAGTTTCGGAATTCAAATTAGAGTCTTTTTTTTTTTAAATCTGGTTTCATTTTCGCCATTGTTGGTGATATTTAGAGAGTAAACACTATTGAATCACATTAAAATTACCAATAATGGGAAAATGATATTAAATTGGAGTAAAAGGAAGTCATGTAAGGCACACATCTGCTCATTTTTTATTTAATATTTCTTCTCTTGCTCTCCTTTACTTATCTTTCTCTAATTAAAGTGGGCGCTTTAACTGAAGTTTTCCGTGTCGATATGAGTTTTTTTTTTTTTTTTTTTATGAAGAATTTATCCAGAAGGAGATGTAAGTATATAAAAAGTACTTGAGGACTTTTTGGTTAATCGAAGCCAGACTAACGGGTTGGGTAAACAGATATGGGGCAGTGAGAAGCAAAGGGATGTAAGTGGACATTTTAAAGTTTTGAGTAAAACGCGTATAAAGATAACTTCCTAGGTAGGCTCCCATTGATTTTCTTTCTAAATCATGCTGTACAGTAGCACCTACCAGGGCTACTAGTACTATTTCTTGCCTCAAGACAGAGGAGAGGTTCACCTACCATTTTTATTGGTTATCTCCGAATTTTTTATTTTTGCCACTTACATCCCTTTGCTTCTCATTGCCTTATATGAGAATTACGGCTTGTGGCCAGGGGTGCCATATCGGAGGCCACTGTGACCTCCCAATTAATTTCCTTATTCGGCAATGACTGGCGGTTTGGCAAATTTTTTTGACTGTATTGCAATTATTAAAACACCAAATGACCCTTCTCCTTTAGGTGTACGTATGTGTGCACATCCGTATTTCATCATTTAGATAAATTCTTGGCTCCATTTAGTAAATTGAGAATATCCTGCCTCTCTGGTAGGGTTTGATAGCAAGAAATGGAATTTATAAAAAACGTTTTTTAATAGTAGATTAGATTCCGGTTTTTATCAACAGCAGTTCTATCTACTGCTTGCAAAAAATGGTGTCGGAAAAAAAAAAAGAAGAATCATACTAGTTATACCTACAATTTTTTCTGAACAAGATTGCGGCCAATTTTATGTTTTCTCATAGTAAGGGTTTGAAAAATGACGCGTCTAGCGATTTTCACCTGTGGGAAGTATGCGATGGACAAACGAAATAGAATGACACCCTATTGTGAGACCAAGTTTGTTGTATCGGGAACGCATCAGTTATGCTTAGGTTAATTTGCTCACTCTCCTGCTTGGTTTTAAAAAGGCACCAGTGGCGCTCATGAGAAAAACTGGTACATCAAAATTACAAGAAAAGAAATTATGGCAGGACTGCAGCAGCAATTTCGGAAGCGTAAAGTTTTAAGAAATCATTTGCATATATTGCCTACTAATGTTAACAAAAATATTGCATTTGTTGAGAACTGTTAGTAGTTATATAATTGGTAAGTAATATTTTTTGTACTTTTTTTTGTTTTTTAATAGTTATTGAACATGAATTTTGTATTTTCATGAACATGAATAGTACACTTTTTTGCATTTCTTGTGATGAAGACGGCAACAAAAAAAAAAAAGGAAAGAAATAGGAGATAGACTACTAGTAAGCTTCTAGGACTTCAAACAAGAAATCTGAAGAAATATATTTATTTTACACAAATAAACAATAACACTATTTTACACAGAATTATTTTACACATAAATGATTGATGCGTTTAATTCTGCTGGGCAGGATATGGACTCAGAGAGCGAATGTGTTATGTATAGTAGCGTTAGTGAATCTCTTAGCCAGAAAAGGAACAAAATAACTTGTCTGCTGTCCGTTCTTGAAAACCAAATCTGGCACTCGGGATCGATTCTATTTTAAAAAGGAGCGATAGGATGAGGATGGGCACTTTCCACTCTCACTAGCAATTTTCTTCAACGCTACTTTTTAAGAACTAACGAACACGTTATTTTTCATTTCTAATTTGCAACCTTACTTCCGGGTTCCCACCACTATTTTGATAAAATCAGAGATGACCTGACGCATGCGCAAATTCGCGGGAGGTTTCGGCGAAAGAAAACAGACAGTACCGTGGATAACTTGAAGAGAATTTGTTGAATGTGCTATACCTGATCATATAATAACTTGATGATTGAGTACATGCTGTCAAATTTCTGACCATCAGAACTGCAATCAAACAACAACTATTTTGCTTGAAATATAATTTCGTGACCTAAAAACCTATCTTTATATCCTTTTTTCTACGGTTTTGATGAACTCTCGAAAAATAGTATCCAAACCCATTGTGCGAAATATCCAGAATGTGTTTTCCGTGAGATATTTAAATCTGATCATTTCGACTATGAGAAGAAAACTGCCTGAGGTTTAATATTTCATGTAGCCAAAGAACGGTGTACGTTATAAGCTGTCATACTATTCCAATTTGATTTTTGTTAATTTGCTGATTAATTTCCAATTATAATTAAACGACGACCACTTTGCTTTCAACAGAAAGGTTTCAACCATTTTGCTTAAAATAGAACAGTTTGAAAATGTCAATGAACTATTGCAAGTACTTTAGCGACTTGCAAAAATTTCCATTTCGTGTCGTTTTTTTTTCCCCCATTGCAGTTTTAATGGGTGCTGGAGAAATGATATCCAACCATATTGTGCAACAAATTCAGAATATGTGTTTCCAGTGAGATATTTGAATCTGAAATGGGATTTTCATTTCGGCTGTGAGATGAAAACAGTCTGAGGCTTAATGTTTCAAGTAGTCAGCGAACACAATGGCACATCGGGCGAGTCGTTTGAATACGTTAATGTTTACGCTCGGCATGAGATATGTGTTGATAGGGATGTCATTTTTCCAGTTCTCTATTCCGAAAAGGAAAATAACTGGGATTTGTTCTAGAGCCAGTGTGTCTCTTAGCTCTGTACTGTATTCGTTGTTGATATGGTTAACTTATCTGCTTATACCATTTTTTGATTGAGCTGCTTTAGATGAAGTAAATTGTAACTAACTGTTCCACAATAATTAACCGAAACAATAAAGCTCTCTTTTAAAGAATTGTTTTGAGGCCAGTAATTTTTTTTTCAACATTTAAATGTGCGCGTCCTTTTCGTTTCGTTCGCCACCTACGGTGGCTCATTGCCGCCTTCGGCGGGTGACGATTGACGATTTTAATGCTTTTACCGCTGGATGTCCCGTGGACATACAGGACTGTCAGGGCATGCCTGGTTGTCCTCATGACTGGATGTCTTGTCTGTTATCTCCGACCTCTTAAGGTTTACTATGGTGAGACAGGACGGAATGTCTTCTCTGAAGGGCCTGTATCCAACGGTACTCGTACTGACCTATTGCCAGTCCGGAGGAGATACAGTTACAGACACACACAGGTAGACACATCGATGCACACACAGACAGACGCGCACAGGTTTTCATAACATAATTTAACTTGTAATAGTAGTAACGTTTGTTATTTATAGCTTTGGTGTTAGTGGTGTTTGGGAACTATGTAAAAGTTCTCTCAGTACGGGTAGCGATGCCTTATGTGTAGAGGCTGGACATTGAAGAGGTATCTCAACAGGATGTATCCACCATATTGCGGGAAACAGTTGTGAATTCTGATTATAGAGCTGGACAAATTTGAAGTTTTTTGAAAAATTGAGGGGACGCCATTTTTTATTGGTTTTGACTTCATTTTGGGCAATTCTTTTTGGGGGCGGGCTCTGTGGCATATAAGGTAGTGCGCCACCGTCCTTGGAGGATAGGCCCCATAAGACATCGAAAGGGTAATGGGTAAATTTGGACTCCATTATGTAGCCACTAATGGCAGAAATACTTAGGCTCTCTTAATACCACGAGCTTGCAGCAACCTCTTACCCTCCTCTTGTATCGAATATAGAATATTCTAAATAAGAAGTTTATTTTTAAAAAAAATGTGGGCAGAATGGGTTATTGAAAATGTACTTTCTTGTATAGGAATATACTGCAAAGATTCTTTACCTATACAAAGAATGTGAGGAATACATTGCTAAATACAATAAAATCCCTGATTATCCGAGACTACCCGGATTGACACTGTTCGGATAAGTGAGCAAAAACTTAGGAAATTCCTCTGACTATTGAAAGCTAGTGAAAATGCGTATTTTGATAGTGTAGGAAGTTTGTTCCAATCGAATTTATTAGCAAATAACTAGGTTTTAAAAGCTTTTTTCGTGTGTATTCATTTTTTTTTTCTTCGCTCTTTATCCAGGCTATGACTTGACTGTCAGAATTCTGTTCTCGTAATTTTTATTTCCCATCTTCTCCTAAGTGCTTATTCTCTAATGCATCGGCAAGAATGTTATTTTCAATTCTGCAGACTCTGTTGTAAAAGAATGAAGTGAATAGTTTGCTCAGGTAATTGGACAGCTCGGCTAGCTGGATTTTGGGCAATCGGTATTCAACTGTACAAGGCTCAGTTGCATGAACAAACCTGAATTTTTAGAAGCGAGATAAACTGGAAAAAGAATTCCCTGTTAAAAATTTAGAATTACGATGTTTGTTACTTTGCTTTTACTACATCTGTTAAAGCATGTGAGTAATCAGTAGGACTTCAAAATATCTGAAAATATATCTTCCCCCGTTTGAGGTCAAAACTTCGCCGGACAAAATTTCGTGGCCAAAACATCGCCGATCCGTTACTTCGCGTGGTCAAAACTTCGCATGTCCAAAACTTCGCCTGTTCATAATTTCGCGTGTCTAAAACTTTGCCGATCCATAACGATCGTGTGTCTAAAACTTCGCCTATCCAGAACTTCCGGCATTCATATATAACAATTAACTTACCTAAACATATCATATAAACTTAGCAAACAAGTAAAAATGTGTCCTTTGCTCCTTTTGGGGGGAGGGGGAGTACATCATTCAATGATTTCTAGGAACGCATTAAACACAACTTTGCCGATCCATAACATCCATGTGTCTAAAACTTCGCCTATCCAGAACTTCCCGCATTCATATTGTAACGGATCCGGCGAGACTTCCAACATTCTTGAAAGGACGACACAGTTCTTGATTAAAACACAGAGAATTTATTTACACTATGTACAGGAAAGATCGTCAACAACTGCTAAATTAATCATCAGCAATTAAGCAAATATCACACCACACCGTAAACTCAACGGTTACACACGTATTTACTTCCAAATACGAAAAACAACACAGCGAAATGCCTCGCAATAAACAGAGCTAATACACTCTCAGTTCGAATTCTCAATCGAAACTAACTTTTTATCCATCGCTAACGGCTTGCATACACACCGAAAAGAGAGCTCTCAAATATTCCAGAAAATGCTACACGGTTCTACACTTTCATTGATAAAATCAGTGAATGAAATAAGAAAAAAAGAATAGGGGGATCGTATACTTTGGCCGAATGTAAAGGGGATGTATATTCATTACGGGAAACTATTTACAGGTTACGTTACTACAATGATTACTATTAACAGAATTTGTAACATTGCCCATTTCCCAAGGACAGCATGTCCCGGGCAGTACAATCCCCAGAAAGGGTATCAAACTTCTATAACAAGTTCACAAATACAAACATTAAATAATAACCAATAATGCATAGGAAACACAATAATAACAAGAAATATCACTAAACATTAAAAGCAAAAATTATCTACAACTTTTATGTTATCAACCATGGTTGTTTACGTAATATTCATGAGCTATGGCCATAGTATGGGGCTAACCGATCATAATGTACAACCCTAGGTTTTGCATTAGGTGATTTTTGGATCCTCACTACGACGTCATTCAGTCGGTTAAGGACTTTATAGGGTCCATCCCAAAGCGACTGCAATTTGGGTGAAAGACCTTTCCGTCGGATGGGATTCCATAACCAAACCTTGTCGCCTTCGTTGAATTCATGTCCAGTAGACCTTGTGTCGTATCGGGTCTTCATCTTCTCCGCCGCGATGTTGATTCGCTCTCGTGCGAAGTGATGAACGTCTTCCAACCGGGCCTGGAGATCCTGGATGTATTCCTCAGGCGATGCAGGCGCATCCGGAGGACGACCGAAGACGAGATCACAAGGTAGCCGAAGCTCTACTCCGAAGAGCATCTGAGATGGGGCATATCCGGTAGTCTCGTGGACAGCACTGCGGTAGGCCAGCAGGAACAAAGGTAGCTTCTTGTCCCAATCCTGTTGATTTCAGGATACCATAAGCGAGAGATTATTCAGGATTGTGCGGTTAAATCTCTCCACCATGCCGTCCGATTGTGGGTGTAGTGATGTTGTCCTAGTTTTCTCAATTCCGAATATTTGACATAGGCCCTTAAACACAGCAGAGATGAAACTCCTTCCTTGATCGGAATGAATCTGCAAAGGTGTTCCATATCTCGAGATCCAATGTTGGACTAGAGTCTCTGCTACGGTGGTAGCTTCTTGATCTGGAATGGGATATGCTTCCGGCCATTTGGTGAAATAGTCGATGGAAACAAGAATGTATTTGTTCCCATCAGCAGTTCTTGGTAGAGGACCCAGGATGTCGATCCCAATTCGTTCGAAAGGAGCTCCAACGTTGTACAGGTGTAGCTTCCCCCTGCTTCTTTTCTTCGGTCCTTTACGAGCAGCACAGGCGTCACAAGAATGGCACCACTTCTCCACGTCATCCTTCGCCTTGCTCCAGAAGAAGCGCTCCCGAACTTTATTGAGGGTTTTCCAGACACCAAAATGTCCTCCAGTCGCACTACTATGTATTTCTTTCAGAACATCTGAAATCCTTGATCAGGGAAGTAGTAACTGCCACCTAGATGTTTTGCCGTTATCAGATTCCCATTTTCGGTACAGTACGCCGTTCCGTAAATGGAGTGAGTTCCATAAAGCCCAGTATCTTTTTGTAGCAGGACTGAAGATGGAAACGTTCTGCCAGCTAGGGAGCCAACTGTCACTTTCCATGAACTCCAAAATTGGTTTTATGTCGGGGTCTTCAAGTTGATCTTTTCGAACTTGGTCGTCACTCCATGGATCAGGTTCTGATGATGTTGGAGTCACTGTCACCTGATAGGCGGTAGGGCTAGTCGCTCCATACTGTTTCTCGATTCGGGAACAATAGTGGCAGTTCTCAGGACAGGGTCTCCTTGATAAAGCGTCAGCATTACCGTGAGATAACCCTTTTCGATGCTTGATCTCCATGTCATATTCCTGGAGCCGCTGTATCCATCTGGCTATCTGGCCTTCCGGATTTTTGAAGTTCAAAAGCCAAGTTAATGAGGCATGATCTGTCCGAAGCAGAAATTTTCGGCCGTAGAGGTAATGATGGAAGTTTTCTACAGCTTTCACTATGGCAAGTAACTCCTTTCTGGTGACGCAGTAATTTCGCTCCGACTTTGATAAGCATTTGCTCCAGTAAGCGATGACGTGTTCATTGCCGTCAATTTCTTGGGATAAAACAGCTCCGATGCCCTCGTGGCTCGCATCAGTGTCTAGGATGAAGGATTTTCCAGGCTGAGGATATGAGAGAATAGGCGTTGATATTAAAGCCTCCTTCAGTCGTAGAAATGCATCTTCGCATTCTTTGGACCATTCAAACTTTTGCTTGCTCTCCGTCAGCTTATGCAAAGGTCGTGCAATGTTGGAAAAACCCGTCACAAACTTCCTGTAGTACGTGCAGAGCCCCAGGAAACTTCGCAGCTGATGGATGTTTTCGGGACGACTCCAACTCTTGACCGCGGATACCTTTTCTGGATCGGTTTGTACACCCTCAGAAGAGATGATGTGACCAAGATAGTTCACTTCCCGGCGGAACAAATTACATTTGGAGAGGCTTAACTTCAGATTGGCTTCCTTAAGCTTTTGCAGCAGTTTCCTATGATTAGCCAGATGTTCATCGAAGCTGCGTCCCACGATGATGATATCGTCTAAGTAGACCAGACAGGATTCGTAGGAAAGTCCTCTTAACACTGTCTCCATAAGACGCTCGAACGTAGCTGGTGCATTGCAGAGGCCGAAGGGCATCACTTTAAACTGCCATAAGCCTTGTCCAGTTGTAAACGCTGTCTTCTCTCGGTCATCAGGGTGTATCTCAACCTGCCAGTAGTCGCTCTTCAAGTCCAGGGTCGAAAACCACTTGTGTCCGGAAAGAGTGTCCAAGGTGTCGTCTATCCGTGGAAGAGGGTAACTGTCTTTCTTGGTGATTTCATTCAGCCGTCGGTAATCGACACAAAATCTGGTGGAGCCATCTTTCTTTCGGACCAAGACGATGGGAGAGGCCCAAGGACTTTTATGACGATTCGATTACATCATTCTCCTTCATCTCTTTCACGAGGGTCTCAACCTCTTCCTTCTTGGCGAACGGTAGTCGTCTTGGATGCTGTTTAATAGGGGGGTGTTCTCCAGTGTAAATCCTATGCTGCGTTAAATTCGTACGGCCAACATCCTCCGATGTAGATGAAAACAGATGCTTGAAGTCATCCACCAATTGTTCCGCAGCAGTTCTTTGATCTTTCGATAATGGCGCACTCCCAATTGACTTCGATGTCAAGGACTCAGAAGACACAGTCTTGGGTTAATTGATTCTTCTAATGATGCAGTTTACTGGAGTACAAGTTGCTAACACTTCACCTTTCCGGATATTCCTTGGCCTTTCACCCACGTTGGCAACTCTGACAGGAATTACATCCTTAGAAAGGTCCACAAGCGTAGATGCTACCAGCACTCCTTTTGGGTTATTGCTTAAGTTGAGGGATTCAATGAGTCCAAATCGAAAACTATTGCTTTCTTCAATGGAGCCGGGTATTAATGATTCTGACCTTGAGGGAATCGATAAACCTGTTTGGGCTATTATTTGATGAGCGGATTTTACATCATTTTCAGCGTTGAAGATGGCTATGTCTTCTCTCATCGAGTGCATTTCATTAGTCTTGAAGTCCAGGGTAAAGTCATATTTCTTTAAAAAGTCCAATCCGAGAAGGAAGGGGTCCGAGATATCAGCAACGAATGCCGTATGATGGTAAGTGGCATTTCCAAACACAATTTCTAAGTTTACTTTACCTTCAATCTTGATCTTGTCACCTGTCACAGTTTGGAGGGTAACGCAGGGCGGCGTCCATAGAATGTTGGGTCCAAATTGTCGAGCCACATCTGTTCTAATGATTGTAACATTGGCTCCAGTGTCAATAATCAGTTCGCAGGGAAACCCGTTTACATATGCGTAAACAAACAGTCCATTACTGTCGCCACTCGTCAATGAAATCTGGAAAACTTTATGATGGGGCTCATTCCAATTTGGCGACCTCCGCCCCGCGAGATTGCCATGGCTTAGTTTTCCTGGACCTGAGAGGGAGAGGCGCTCTTCCCTCTGGTTTCTTGGCGAGCTTCACAGTTTCTTCGTAAGTGACCCTCGCCGCCACATTTCCAGCACTTAAGTGGTTGTCGATTTTGGTCCTTGGGAGCCGAAATCCTTTTGAGGGTTCCTGCAATTTCTTTTATTTGCTTTTCCAGTTCAGCAAAGCGTGACGAAACCGGATCAGGCTCATCAGTTTTCACGCTGCGGATTGAATGGCGATCCTTGCGGGTTGCTTGCTGGGCGGCCTCCAACTTCATCGCATACACAACAGCAGAATTCAGGTCTTTGACATCCGCCATCCGTAGAGCTTTCTGGATCTCCAGATCTCGAACTCCGTCGATGTAGTAGTTGAGTGCCAGGTTGTCTCGAACATCCGCAGGACAGTCGCAAAATGCAAGATGAGACAATCTCTCGACGTCCGCCGCTAGCTCTTGCAGGGTTTCCCCGGTTTTCTGGAAACGGGACTTCAACTGGAGTCGGCTGAAATCTTTCTGGCACTTCTCACCGAAGCAAAGCTCCAACGCAGATGTGAGGGCGGCGAAATCCAGCCGCTGGCTGTCCGGAAAGGTCTGGAGAATGTCCGCTGCGTCACCTCTCAGGGATGCTGCAAGATGACAGGCCTTGGTAGCAGAGTCCCATCCGTTCGCTTCCGCCACTATCATGAATTGAGTTTTGTAAACCTGCCACGAAGTTTTCCCATCAAATGTGGCAAGTTTAATGGACGGTCGAGCAACCGATGTGGGAGCGCCAAACTGTACAGAGCTGCTTTCCGCGGTCGCCAATCTCCTTTCCATATCTTTTAAGATCTCTTCTTTAAGTAGATGAAATTTTCTATCTTCTTCTTCAAATTTATTTTCTACAGCATTAAATCGGCTCTCAACGGTATCAAATTTTTCTTCAATAGCATCAACTCGATGCTCTATGTCATTAAATTTATTTTCTTTACCGAAATAAGGTCGTTTTTAATTTCTTCTTGGTTAGACGTTAAGTCCTTTTTCAGCACCGTTAAATCGCTTTTTAACTGGTCTTGATTTGCCAACATACTTGCTGTCAGATCACGTTTTAGTTGTTCTTGATTAGCCGCCATATCATTTTTTAATTGTTCTTGATTAGCTGCCATATCATTTTTTAATTGTTCTTGATTAGCCGCCAAATGTTCAGTCAAGTCACTTTTCACAGCATTAATTGCTTCCAGAAGTTGTTTTAATTGGTCATCCATTGCGCGAGTAATCACCGTAAAAATAAAGTCCAATTCAAAGTCTTTATGAAAAAATGTCCAAAGTCACACTTACTCCAAGAAAGTCCAGAAGAAGTCCCACGTTGGGCGCCAATTGTAACGGATCCGGCGAGACTTCCAACTTTCTTGAAAGGACGACACAGTTCTTGATTGAAACACAGAGAATTTATTTACACTATGTACAGGAAAGATCGTCAACAACTGCTAAATTAATCATCAGCAATTAAGCAAATATCACACCACACCGTAAACTCAACGGTTACACACGTATTTACTTCCAAATACGAAAAACAACACAGCGAAATGCCTCGCAATAAACAGAGCTAATACACTCTCAGTTCGAATTCTCAATCGAAACTAACTTTTTATCCATCGCTAACGGCTTGTATACACACCGAAAAGAGAGCTCTCAAATATTCCAGAAAATGCTACACGGTTCTACTTTCATTGATAAAATCAGTGAATGAAATAAGAAAAAAAGAATAGGGGATCGTATACTTTGGCCGAATGTAAAGGGGATGTATATTCATTACGGGAAACTATTTACAGGTTACGTTACTACAATGATTACTATTCACAGAATTTGTAACAATGTATAACAATGAACTTACATAAACATATAATATAAACTTAGCAAACAAGTAAAAATGTGTCCTTTGTTGTTGTTGTTTTTTTTTTTTTTTTTTTTTTTTTTTTTGGAGGGGGGAGTGTATTGTTCAATGATTTCCAGGAACGCATTAAACACACACTGTATAAGAAACTAATTTTTCATAATGAACTACTTGATTGCAAGTTAATTGTGTAAATCTTAAATGAATTTAAGTACAGCAAGTTAATGAAGTAATAAATTGATATAAATTTGAAGATTAAATTAAGATTAATGAATCACTTTTCCAAAAACAATTAATTGGTATTATAACAAAATTTAATGTTAAATAGCTAACTATAACTAAATTTTTGATTAAAAATTCTGTATTTCATTCTAATTTTTTTCATGATTTATTCCTAATTCTATTTCAAGACTAGTTTTTTTTAAATTTGTGGGTAAAATTCAGAAACGATCGCCCTCCCCTCCCAACTAGCTTTCCGTGGTGTTACTCGTAATTCGCTCGTCTCTCCACTAGAACGAGAAATTGAATGATCGAAAAAAAAAAAAAATTCGAAAATTTTAAGTTAAGAACTGCCACAAGGGAGATGAATTTTATAAATTAAAGGTTTTTTAGCAGAAAGTAATCTTAAATAAATTTTAGCATAAAGTATGTAAGGATATAGTTGGGACTTTTACCACTAGTCTTTTAATGGTCTTTATAATGCGCGGATTTTAAGATTTTTTTTCACATTAAAACTAACATAATTTAATTTTAAGAAGTTTTATTTTAGATGCGAAAAGTAATACACTCACGAAATTTTGTCAGCGCGAAGTTTTGACCATGCGAAGTTTTGGCCGCGAAGTATTGTCCGGCGAAGTTTCGGCCGCGAAGTTTTGACTCATTACTATCTTCCTCAACATATGTGTTATTATACCAATGCACATGAGGCACGTGTTCAATAGCTTCAAACGCATACTTTCTCAGTTTTCATGCAGTCAGTATTTGCTCGCGGCACACAGACAGAAGGAAAGAACCGAACGCTCTTTTCCCTCTACGTAAAACAATATGCGGACATGAAGGCAGTCAGCGTAGAGCTCAGAAGGCCATCCAACTCTAAATCATCTGGTGAATAAACATTAGTACCTACCTAGATATTACATCCTTTTGCATAATCGGCCTTCCCTAGATGACGTCATGAATGTCGAGTCGAGTTGTTGAACTTCGCAGAAGGTTAAGGTACCGGACTTAAATATTTGAACTTGCAGGAAGATGTGGATTTTACTTAATAATTGTATTTTAAAAGAGTTTTCAGAAAATGTTTACAAAGATTTTTGATTTAATAAAAATAGTGGAGTTTTATTCATTTGATGACAGGTGATAGCAAGTCACTTGTTTCATAACGTTTTTTGATTTAAAAAAAGTTTTTTCATTATAGAAAAAAAGTATTAAACAGTTTTGAGTTTCATTCGCTACACGATTTCTTGATAAGGAGTCACTTGATCCATGACCTCAATGTTGGATATGAAGTAGCTTTACCAGTATTGCCTAAATATTACCTAAAATCTGTTTTTGTCGAGGTAAATCTTGTATTGACCGCCACATAGCGCAGTCAGAATTTCCTTTTTGAAGTTGGTCATGAAAGTCCTTTTATGTAGTATATGAAATACCGTACTAGGATATTAGTAAACATGTTGGAATCATGTGTTCGGGGGATGGAGGGAGGGGGTGCCCTGAAACTCCTTCCCTCGTCGTGTGCCTGAACGTTATGAAAACAGATCTAATAGAAAAAAGAGGGAAACAGAGTGCATGGCGAATTTTAACTTACTTAAAAAAATCAATTAAGGACTTAGAAACTTTCGTTTTATGCGCAGTGCATATATAGTGATATTGCAATACTTTGAATTTCAGTGTGACTTTAAAAAAAGGAAAAAGAAAAACCTATTGCAGTTAAAAAAAAAAATAAAAAAAGCTAATTTCGATGTATTAGCAAAGAGGTTAGATGTAGACTGCTTTTTCTCTACTAGTAATTCAGCAGAAAGTTTGCCTGGACGTTCGTCTGTACGCGCTTAGGGCCAAGACTATTCGGTCGATTTTCATGAAATCTCTACTAATAATAAAGTAGAATGTTTGTCTGTTACACGCGTAGAACGTTCGGTCAATTTTCATGAAATTTGAAAAAAAAAATAGTTTGTAGCATGTTAGTAAGCATCTCGAAGCATTTTTTCAAAAATTCGATTTTGTCTTATTCATACGTTTAAGATAATTTTTCACATAAATTTGATAGCTTGCAGGAAAAAATTTCTTGCACATTATTATATCTTAAGTCATTCGAAAGTTTCTAATTTTCTGCAAAAGATAAAGTTTGTTCGAAGTTTCTACGATCATTAGGAGAACTATGAAAGTTGTTTTTAGAAAACCGGAATCCGAGGCTTACCTCAAGCAAGCCAAACGATTCAAAATGATTGAGCTCGAGAATCAAATTGAAAATCGAACATGAATAGAATTCATTTTCGCAATAAACTGAATATTTTCACTGCAAAATAAAAGTCGACTGCTTTTTTTTCTCTCAAGTTTAATAATTTAATTATGTTTAGTAAATTATGAAAATAAAGTAGTTTTAATTCACGCATCTGGAATGTTCTTTCCAAAATGTTGAATTCAGAAAAATTGTATCATTTTGCTAATCAAGCAAGGAAAGAATTAAAATATTTGCAAGGTTTTTGTCGAGTTCAGTTAGCAACATTTTTTTTCCTACTTTGTCTTATTTTTATATATTTGATGAAATATAGTCGGAGGCTTTACTTGGAAGTTCTTTAATTGTGTGGTATCGGTTTATTACTGCTGATTCTGATTTGTAATTTTAATATTTCTTTTAAAAAATGAAACAATTTTAATTTTAAATTAATTCCAGGAATAAATGCCCATTTTCTCTTTCGTTTAAAACTTACATATTGGTGCTTGATTTATTATTAATTGAAAGTATTAATATTAAATATTATATTTCTTCGTAACGGAGCTTTTCTAATGAATTTAAGCTCCATGGTCCGATGAAGATAAAATTTCTACTTTGATTGGTAGTAAAATCGCGGGAGTAATAGGACGGAACCGACATTGTGAATGGTGAGCATTTGACGACAACTTCGAACATCTCGAAATATCTGAAGCCGAAAATGATGCCTCTAACTCATCGATAAGCGTACATGAGTATAAATTCAATAATGATTTTGTTTCCTTGTAAATGTGCAAGCTAATAAAATGACTTTTCAGTTTTCTAAAGCAGTCAAGGTCTTGCAGGTACCGCTAGTATGCAATAATTGGATAAAATTTAAGTGACCAATCCAATGTAGGGAGTATCACATATATTTTGAAATTGTTCCAAGCGATTTGATTTTATGAAATCGTAGATTTTGCCGAACTGATTTTCTTAAGTGTGAGAATTTTTTTCTTTCCTTTAATTCCTTGTAATTACTTTGTGGGCACTTTTTTTTTAAGTAAATGCTTTGTTCATAAAAAATATTTATATTTTAATGAAATTTATAAGCATGAAAGGTAGTCCTCTGAAACGAAACTCTGGGTTTCAACAACCTTTTGTTTAAAAAACTAGACATTGTTTTGAACTTTATTCATTTATTTTTTTTTTAAATGGACAATAAATGGAAAGATACATAAAGAAACTACGTAAGGAAATAAATTCTTTTGATAAAAAAATTATCATTAGTTTATTAATTAAGTTGACAAGATTTGATGTTGATTATATTTAGTTTTCACTGTCATTTTCGAGAAAGACATTTATGTCAGTGGTCAATGGTGAGAATTTATATGAATTAAATAAAATGATGAATTTCTAATTAAAATAAGGCATTAAATTTCAAACATAGCAGATTACAAATCAATGTTAATAAACGAATCATCAAATTTATAATTCTGTTAAAGAGGAGAAAAACTCACAGAATCAACTAAGGACATCTCCTAAAATTAAGTCTCTTAATCAAAGATTAATACTTTCCGTGTAACATTGCATCAGAATGAGTAAAGGCAGCAAGAAGAAAATATTTTTTAGACAGAAATTAAGTTCAGACCTTCAATATTTTCATTTATAAAAATTGATTTCAATGGAATTTAAAGGTTTTCCATTGTTTGTTTGAATTGTTTTTAACAAACTTCTCTTTGTATTATGAAATACATTTCAAACACTTTTTTTTAATTAGTTTCTCGTGATGGTAAACGTTAATATTTCCGAGGAAAATTAATGTGAAAAACATCATTATGACGCACAAAACTTCAAAATATATTGGCGATTGAAATACTTGCATCTTTATACAGTGGCTCCCAAAAGTGTTCGTACACTTTTAAATTTTTTAGTAAAGCCAAAATAACTCAAAACTGAATTCGAATATGAAGTCCAATATTTTTTCACATCATTCCTATGTCATTCTAAATACAACCCATTGATTTTTTCAAAATATTGACGGATCTTCTTTTTGAAATGGGTCAGAAAACGAAGAAACAGAGAAATAACACGCCACGAAAGTCATCGTACACTCAAATATTTTCGAATAAATTCAGGATTAAAATTATCATATGCCGTTTTGTTAATATTTTTGCACTATGTTGACCCTTATAAGTCATTTGGCTTTAATTTTTTGTTTATTTATTCCTTAATATTGTGCTTATTACTGTAAAATGGTTGATATTCGTAAAAAACCGCAAACACCATTCAAAATTTGAACTTTTTTCCCCACAGTTGTCGTAAATTGGTTTGAAATGTCTCTAAATTAGTTAATTTATTTGTTTGTATAGTAAAGTGCTTGATAAAATGGTTTAAAGAAAGGAACCGGACCAAAAACAAGGTAAGAAAAGTAGAACCGGCAAAGTTGACAAAACGTGATCGGATATTTAAAGTTAAAAAATTTACGAAAAATACACATTTGAGTGCTGTAAAAGTTTCTGCAGAGTTAAATGAAACATTTTACATTTAATTTTCACCTAAAATTGTTCGCCAAGTTCTCTGATTAGCTGGATTAAATGGGATCTCTTCCCGCAGAAATTTTCTGGGTAGTGCGAAAAACAGAAAGCTTACGCTTTTCGTCGCAAAATCAATGATAAATAAGCTAAAAACGTTTTATAATCACGTCTTACTTACAGATAAAAATTAATTCAACATTTTTGGTTAAATTGTTGTATAACTGTAAGTAGAAGAAAAAATTAGGAACTTAATCTTAAGAACTTATTTTGATCAGTTAATCAGGACGGTGGAGGTGTTCTAGTGTGAGGGTGCATATCAGCATCAGGACTTGGTAGTATGTAATTTTTTGATGAAATAATGAATCATGCTGTTCCTTTAAATATTTTAAAAACAAATTTTAAACTTTTAGCCAAAAATTTGGTTATCAGAAACAACTTAGTTTTTTTATCAAGATAACGATGAGAAGCACACGGTTTTCAACGCTTGCGTATAGTGCCTCGAAAATTGTCCTGAAGTTCAGAAAATATCCCTTCAATCTCCAGATTTGAACTTAATGTAACATACTTAGTGGTATCTGGAGGCTAGATTATGAAAATACGGCTTTGAAACGAAAATAGAGCTAGAAACAGTAAGACTCGAAGTGTAGTTGAACACTTACTCAGAAATTACGCAAAAAAATAAAAGAAAAAAGAATGAAATCTATTCCCATACGTTTAAAAGGTGTTATGAATACTGTATGATATTTTACTAATTAATAACTTAATCAAAAGTTAGATTATTCAATAATATATAGACATTTTATAAAGTGTACGAAGACTTTTGTGAGATAAAATTTCCGGCACTTTTTTATTTTTAATTTTTAAAAAATTAAGTTTCAATATTTAAAAAAAAAATTCATACAGTTTTGTTGAAAATTGATCATAGATCTTATAATTAAATACCTATTCCGAAATATTAATTTTAACCAATGGATTGGAACCTATTTCGTTGAAAGTCGTAGGTGTACGAAGACTTTTGGGAGCCACTGTATATGCATCTTAATATATGCATCTTTTCTTTAATAGCCTGGCTTCGTATTATAGCAAAAGGGCCTTCTTGGCTTTTTCTTGTGAAATCTGTTCTGCTTACTTTCACCATCTGTCGACCTTCTGATCACTGAATTTGTGTATGTAACTTTTGTCTTCTCCCTTTCTAATCCCACTCTTTCTTTCACTGGAATAGCTACTAGTGCCTTGAAAATCCAGCTATTTCCATTTTTTTTTCCAAGTTTTAAATCATTAAACGCTGTTTTCTTGCACATGGGTGCTCCGATGGGAGGTCACTCTGACCTTCCAAAAACTTCCTTATTCGGCAAACTTTGTCTGACGATTCGGCAAAATTATCATAATTCGGCAAAATTTGGAGTTCTACTTGGCAAAATTACCATCATTCGGCAAAGTTTGGGGTTCTATTCTGCAAAATTATCATTATGTGCAAAAGTCGGAGCCCCATTAGGCAAATTGGCAATTTCTGCTCTCCCAAAAATTTAAGTTCGGGACACCCCTGCTCTCCCATTTAAGGTTTTAATGTGGCACTTGACTCGAAAGCATTTAAAATATTTCCGGAAATGGCGATCCTTCTTTAAACTGACTAAACATGTTTTGCATAAGAATCACTCTCAAAAATGCAGTACAAAATTCTTCTGTGATAATTTAAATACGTTTTCTTCTAAGTATTTTTTTATCCTTTCATGAGGATAAAGTTCAAAATCTTTCCACATTATGGACTAGAAAAATTGCCAGCCTTAACCTCTTCCTCGAGAAAGCCTTGCTTATGTCATTTCTGCTCGGATGCCTTCTGCTTCAGCATTGTTTACTACATAAAAAACGAACTTGACTTTGACAATGGAATTAAACCATCAAATTCCTCTTTGCGTTAAAGACCTCGCCATCTATTCCCTTTGACCTGCGACTGCGAATTCCTTCTCGCGACCGTAACTGTGAATAATTCGTTGTGAACTGTGATCGTGAATCGTTCTCCGCGAAGCATTCACTCCAAGAATCTCGGCAACTCTCAGCAGATCAGCGCATTCTATATAAAGAGCATGGTCTAGATTTACGAGAAAATTGGTCTGCGAATCAAAGGAGAAGACACACGGCATAAAAAAACAATATAATGGGAAGAAACTGGAGAAAAATAAAAATGAAAGAAAAAAACCGCGACTGCCTCCTGCAGTGGCATGAAAATGGTAATGAGTGGAAGACTGCTAAGGAACAATAGATATTCCTCGAATAATAAAATTTTTCGAAAGAACTTTCGCCACGAAGAGATTTCCCATTTATATCGTTAGAGAAAGTTCTTTGCATTCTTCACTTCAATCTTTCATTTACGGCTTCATTTGTTTTTCTTAAGTTACAAATCTGCCATTTTTCTTGGCTTTTAAGGAAAATGGTAATTCTTATCTTCATGTTGTTTTACTCTAAAATATTGCTTGCAAGTGAAAGTAAGAGTTTCATTGTAGGAAAATTTGAATTTGAGATGGCTCCTCTGGGAAAGCTTCTGGGAAATTTGAGATTGCTCCTCTGCGATAATCAATTACATGCTATAAGCTTCAGCCTCGTTAGAATTATTTACTTTTCTATTGTTTTTTTATCTATTTTAACCCCCGATACACAAAGGAAGGGGGTTTGAAGTTTGACGTGTCTGTGTATCTGTGTGTCTGTCTGTAGCACTCTAGCGTCTAAACGGATGGACCGATTTTGAAAAAAAAAAAATTGTTGAAAAGGAGAGTTGGTCGAGAGTGTTCTTAGCTAGTAGGTTGCGTCTTCGGATGACATAATTTAACGAAGATATTAAAGAAAAACCTGTAAAAGGTTTTTCTCGATTTTTGCAGTGAAAATATATTTAAATTTTTTGTAATTTATTTTGGTACTAAAGAGTATTTTTTTCTGTGTCTGATAGAATGTGTATGGAACTTCCATGGTATGTAGAATTCGAATTATAACGCTTTTCAAAACAGATTTTAAATACGGCTAAACCTTTTAATCAGCGATTAGTAAACTAATTGATTGTTGACCGACAAGGAAATTAAAAGCAATGATTTAAAATTTTTAACTGTTTCCAGTTTCTATTTGTTGAAAAATAAAATACTTGTAATTGATTTTTACTTTCTTCTATATCTAATATATAGAAGAAAGTATTGGATTCGTGCAATTTTTCGAATTTCGAATTTTGACGGGTTCGAACGTTTTGAGGTGTGCTGAGTCCATTTCGACTATTTTTGGAAAATGTCTGTCTGTCTGTGTGTGTGTGTGTATGTGTGTCACGTCTGTGTGTGACCAGTTTTTTGTGGCCGCTCTACAGCAAAAACTACCGCATGAAATCGAACGAAATTTGGTACACATATGTGCCCCTATGTGAACTTGTGCCCATTGGTTTTTGGCGCGAATTCCTCCAAGGGGGGGAGCAATGGGACGTTTTTTGAGTTACGCGTGCTTGCTATTCCTCAGGAAGTAACTGGCGGAATCAAACAAAATTTAGTCCATATGTTGCCATCAACAGGAACAGGTGCTGATTCAATTTTGGTGTCAATAACTCAAACGGGGGTTGAGCTATAGAACGTTTTTTGTCGTCAATTGTGACTGCTGTATCTCAAGAAATGATGAACGGAATGAAAGAAAAATTTATCGGCAAGTAGCCCTTAGTGGGTATAAGAGCTGATTTTATTTTGGTGTCAACACCTAGAAAGGGAGTAGCGCAATCGCCCGTTCTTTTTTTTCATTGTGAGTGCCCTATCTCAAGAAGTCATACTACGTTCTGGTTGAAATTTGGAACATATGTTAATCCATATGTAAACGGGCTTTGGTTCAATTTTGACGCCAATCGCTCCAAGAGGTGTTGATTTTTTTTTTTTTTTTTTGCGAATAAAAATAGCTTTATTAATGCAACAATAAGAAAGATAAATCGTAATAGATTGTCGTCTGCGTATTTCTCGTGATTTTTACTTTCTTCTATATCTAATATATAGAAGAAAGTATTGGATTCGTGCAAATTTTCGAATTTCGAATTTTGACGGATTCGAACGTTTTGAGGTGTGCTGAGTCCATTTCGACTATTTTTGGAAAATGTCTGTCTGTCTGTCTGTGTGTGTGTATGTGTGTGTGTGTGTGTATGTGTGTCATGTCTGTGTGTGACCAGTTTTTTGTGGCCGCTCTACAGCAAAAACTACCGCATGAAATTGAACGAAATTTGGTACACATATGTGCCCCTATGTGAACATGTGCCCATTGGTTTTTGGCGTGAATTCCTCCAAGGGGGGTGGAGCAATGGGACTTTTTTGAGTTACGCGTGCTTTCTATTTCTCAGGAAGTAACCGGCGGAATCAAACAAAATTTGGTCCATATGTTGCCCCTAACAGGAGCAGGTGCTGATTTAATTTTGGTGTCAATAGCTCAAACGGGGGTTGAGTTATAGAACGTTTTTTGTCGTCAATTGAGACTGCTGTATCTCAAGAAATAACGAACGGAATCAAACAAAAATTTTTTGACAAGTAGCCCTTAGTGAGTATAAGAGCTGATTTTATTTTGGTGTCAACAGCTAAAAAAGGGGTAGCGCAATCGCCCATTCTTTTTTTCCATTGTGAGTGCCCTATCTCAAGAAGTAATGCTACGTTCTGTTTGAAATTTGGAATATATGTGAATCCATACGTAAACAGGCTTTGGTTCAATTTTGACTCCAATCGCTCCAAGAGGTGTTGATTTTTTTTTTTTTTTGCGAATAAAAATAGTTTTATTAATGCAACAATAAGAAAGATAAATCGTAATAGATTGTCGTCTGCGTATTTCTCGTGATTTTAATTGTATGAAAACATAGACTAATAATAAGAGTAGACCGAGCTGTGGCAACCCTTTTGCTGCTCATAAACCAACCATGTGACTGGTGGATATCCTAGCAACAACGGGCGTTAATCGTAGCAGACGATCAACGCCAGCGCGAAATAAAATAAATAGAATTTATGGAACACGGAAGAATGATCTTTTATGGAGTCCGATTTGTAAATTTGTTATTCTAAGTTGCAAATATTTTGTTAATATAGTGAGTTTTTCGTTTAAGTATTGTGCATTTTCTTTAGTCAATTTCAATAACTCTCTAAGCAATAAAAGATGCAAACGACCAAGAAGAATCGGCAAACGGTAAGATTTTTACAGTTTCAATTTAAGATACCGATTAGTACATTTTTGCATTAACGCAAAACGTTTACGCCATTTCGTTCACGCCAACGCTGACAGCTCCAAATGAAATAAAAGTTACCGAAAACTGATCAAAAACTATTACTAATGTCAAAATAATGCATAACTAAAAGAAAAACAGTTCAATCTCTGCACTTGGAAGTTTTTTTTAATGAAAACACATTGTCTTAAAATACATGTCGAGTGCCAAACTATAGATAATGCTGCCATCTAGCAACCATGCTGCCAAAGTCTTCGCCAAGACCTTCCACTAGTCACATGATACATCTATGAACCAATTTTCTTCATCAGCAAGAATGAGAAAGCTCGGTCTACTCTTATTATTAGTCTATGTATGAAAATGATCGGAAATATTATCTCAATGATTTAAAATTTTTAACTGTTGCCATCTTATGTTGGTTAATAAATAAAATATTTGTAATTAATTCAAGTAAAGCTTTTAAAGTAACTTTCAATTTTCGCTCTTTGTTTTGTTTTTACAATAATTCAGACATTGGGATGGTCGTCAAGTTTTTGCACGTGTAATTTTGTTTTTGTTGGGAATATTGCATATTGTCAAGCATGGGGAGGGATCAGAAAAAGGAAAAATATAGAAGAAAGTTTCGTGATGGCCACAACATGCTAGTAATTGTATGGAAATGATCGGAAATATTATCTCAATGATTTTAAAATTTTAACTGTTGACATCTTATGTTTGTTAACAAATAAAATATTTATAATTAATTCAAGCAAGGCTTTTAAAATAACTTTCAATTTTCGCTCTTTGCTTTGCTTTTGCAATAATTCAAACATTTGGATGGTCGTCTAGTTTTTGCATGTGTAATTTTGTTTTTGTTGGGAATATTGCATATTGTCAAGCATGGGGAGGGATCAGAAAAAAAAGAAAAATATAGAAGAAAGTTTCGTGATGGCCACAACATACTTGTTAATAGTGTACGGATTTGAAAAGGATTTTTAATTTCTCCTCTTGGATCTACATTTGCGACCCAGTCGAGTTTTTTTTTTTTTTTTTATTATTATTATTATTTTAGTTACTTGTACAAGTATATATCGTCGCTTTAGAGTAACAGTAGGATATCTTACTGTTATTCCCAAGATTAGGCATCTTGCTGTTACTCTGAGATGACGATATGTTATCCAATGTCTTTGATATTTGAATATTTCTAATGTGTTAATGAGTTTACTTATTCTTTTTTTTCTACTGTTGTTATCGGCTCAGGCGTATTAAATGTGTTTACTTTTAATGTGTAATCTGTTTATTGATTGAAATAATTTAAAACAAACATATTGTTTTAATATGTAAAGCAATATTTTTTGTTTTCATGTTAGAGCGTTAGATATGTTTGTTTTAAATTATTTGAATCAAGAAGGAGTTGAACCAATTGTATCACACTGGAACTAACATTTAATAAACCGTGCAAGTTTGGTTCAGCATAGAAAGGATTTTTCAAACCGCGAAATGGCTCGAAATTGTGCGATCTTGTTTAAGTTCGGGACCCAGGCTGCTAAAACGTAAATATCAGGTTAATGCAGGGGTTCCCAATTTTTTCCAATTCATGGCACCCTTTGAAGAATAAAAATGCTCTCACGGCATCGTAGGCCTGCTCTTGCGCGTGGTACTTCTGGTATCTCTCTGGGACACCTAGGGTGGGCATCTGCTTTGGTAACCCCTTGGTTAAAAATATACCTCAAAATTTATACCTCAAAGTTAGTCAGAGACATTCAAGCCCTCTGCAGAGAACACCCAATTATCAAACTATCCTGGATTACAGCTCACATGGGACACTACGGCAAGGAACGAGCCGACTTTTTAGCTAAACCACAGCAATGAATCCCACACATCCATTTGTTAATAAATTCCTCTGCCAAAATCTTTTCTCAAATATCTCCTTTGGTCTCAAAATTGGCAGGAAATCTGTGACACTGCAGAAACTGGTCGGAGAACTGGTCCAATAGAAGTACAATTTCTCAGTGTACATGGACCATTTCCATCATATCTACACAGATTTAAGTTATTTAGCTCTCCATTGTATGCAATCAACTCGTGAACATTACATATTCAACTGTCTTCTAAACAGCTCTTTTCATTGCACTTACAATTCCAACCTTTTTCTAAAAACTCACATTACACATATTCTATCTCTCATCCAGTTACACGCAAGAATATCCATAAAATAATGTCCCTACTCATATCTCAAGCAGAAGACTTTAAATATCCCGCCTAAAAACTTTCAAAATTGCCTTTTACTTTGTATTCACCAGCCATCCCAGTCATATATAAGTTCTTTACTTGCATATTTTGTTCATTTTAGTGTTTTATAATTTTATATTGGTTTCTGTATCTATCAAAATTGTTCCGGCGAATGTCACTCGTGAACTGTTCTGTTCCCTCCAATCACCACATCCGGTAAAACCCTCACCAGGGTTGGTATGGTGGTTAAAAATAATACGCAGAAGGCAGCTCCCAAGGTTTTTCCAACCCATGCTTAAAAAATTAACCCAGTAAGGGATTCTGAGTCATTAACTCAAAAGTTGTTATTCATCTCAACGACTCAGAAATGTACAGTGCTGGCCAAATTATTAAACTAAAGACTTTTTTTTTTTTTTGTTTTTGTACACTATTTGTACTAAAATACTATTTATTTTACTGTTAAAGTTCAGTACATACTGTACACTAATTATTACGTTATTTTAGCATAATTTAATGTTTGCAGGTGGCAGCACTGTCTCCTTTGTTTATGTTCTTTGTTTATCTACCTACCATTAACATAACCTCAATCATCTTAAACAGTTCACTACTTCTTTTTATTAGTGTGTTTTGTTATATTTAAAGTCAGTTTTAGGTAATTAGTGAGTGTGTATTGTGAGTATAAATAATAGTGAGTATAAACAATTTTTTACCTCTTTTTTTTAAAAAGTTTAGAAATGGTGTAAACCTTGTGAAACGTATGACAAAAAGAATTAAAATGCTCATCAAGAACAAGGAAATGCATACTAAATATTAGATAATTATTTCACTGTTCGTTAATGTGTCTATAGTTATGTAATCAATAAAGAATTTGCTTTTAAAACAGTCTTAGTCTAATAATTTGACCAGCACTTTAATTGTTTAAATAGCCTATTCTATTTTCACAAATTTTGTGTTTTTCATAAGCATGATTTCTTCATCGCATATCACTAAATGTATTTGTATTTATGAATGGGAGTTGATTGAAGACATTACTTTCTGAAGTAGTATCCTTGCTTTTTTTTCCCATCCTATTTTCTTTCAAATCATTATCTACTCCATGCTTTTAAGTCTGGATAGTTTCCCATTTTTAAACCTCCAGAATTCTACATTTTTAGACCATAAGAAATGAAGAAAAAAATTTATGTACACTGAATCTCCAAGGTCATGACCAAGTATGTTTGACATGACATTCTTTTCAATGACTTTCAAGCAGCATTCGTTTTTGAATGTGCTAGTGTTGCTATATATATATATATATATATATATATATATATATATATATATATATATATATATATATATATATATATATCGTTAAGACAACAATCATAGCGCTGTCTAAAAATTCCACCTTTTTTCCTCTGCACTTAAATTACTAAAAACAAAAAGTTTCGAAAACAAAAGAAAAACCTGATGTCATTGTTATTCTCGAGAAAGAAAAAGTGATTTACAATTTCTTTTATTATAATTGCCTTACACTTTTCAAACATGCCAAGTATGTCGTCGGAAATGCAAAGGAATTTCTTATGATGAGATGAAATAAATTTTTTCCACCTGTAGTGAAAATCATTGCTTTGTCAACATCTACGTATTTCGTCGCAAGTGATGTTGTGCGGAAATTTTACAACTGGAGTAATAAAAGCTCAAAATGGGGAGAACAATATTTTCATGTTTTTTGGTTCAAGCATATCTGTATTGCTTGACTTGTTTTCAAGACAATAACCTTTTGCAGAATAATTACTTAATTTGCGTCGTTTCGGAACTTTTAATTATTTAGTGTACTATTTGATGAAGTAACAATGATGTGTTAATTTGTGTGTCATCATTATCTCTATGCGCACAAGCGAAAACGTGGGACTCTGAAAGACTTTGTAATATTGAGATTTAAGATGCTATTTTCAGAAACTGTTGCTTAAAAACAAAATTCTCATGTAGGGGAAAGTGGGGTAAAACCGGGACTCTATGGTTTGCAGGCTTCCAGAAATCAGTTTTTAGCATAAAGGAACAAAATTTTTCAAAATTATTCACTACTTATCTATTAATGCAACCACAGTTTCCAAAACGTGTTTATTTTTTTATTTTTTTTTTTTTAATCATTTTTTTTTTTTTTTTTTGTAATTTGTTTAGGTTAGACCCCTGACAGTCGAAAATACTCCGTGCAGCCACTCTTGACTGACGCCGGTTAAAACTATCGTGGACGAAAATTCCTCAAAATTCCCACTTCATATATGTGAGGTGCTGGAGCAGCGGTTGCTCAGCTCTTGGTCCGGATCAAATTAAAAAAAAAAAGTCTTTAGTGCCCCATTCAACAGATGAAAGTACGAGTACTATCCACCTCTGGCAAGTTGAGCTCCATTGCCCGACAGATTAAACGATTCCATTTCTTGAAATAGGGCTGAGGTAAAACGGTTTAAGAACTTGCGGATCTAGTTTTCAGTGTTATTGCCCATTCGGCGAACAATATAATTCAGGTAAGAAGTAGCAAGCGGTACAGAATTTTCTTGCCAATAAAAGAGTTGCAATGG